>NW_018127890.1:798266-818101 GCF_001952655.1 Monopterus albus | reverse complement strand
TTTTACTGTTGACTCTGATAAAAGTGCTTTTTGCCTAACTCCTATTAAAACCAATTTATTTAGGGTTTCTTTCCCTCCTGAACTTTCCACCTTGTTCTTTGAAGCCTTCACCCAACCAAGTCCTGTTCCTTTTCATCTTTCAACCTGCATCTACAGTATATGTCAAGTTACTGCTCTTTAAATTAAATGACCATAAAATTAGAAAAATGTCAAACAGAAATGACCTTTTGCATCCTCCATGTTTATCTATTTGATAATAATGAAAAAAGCGACTTCAAAGGGTATAGGCTGTCTGTTTTTTCAAATGCTCACTATTTTTCTCTCTGTGCCATTTCTGCTCATTTGCTCCCAACTTTCTTAAGGTAAGCGTACACATGCGCACACACAGCCAAACCACCTCAGTGAGGCAAAGAGAAAGAAGGAGAGTGGAGAGGAAATGCGTAAACTTGTTAGTGAAGTTGCTGAGCATGAATGAGAGCAAGCGGGCTTACTCAGAGAGGTGCACCCTGGGAAGAGCAGAATACTGAGTGGAAGATCACTAAAGTAAGGAAGCTATAGGTAGCAGCTTTGAAAAGTGTGGCCCATGAGGTTTCACTTGCATTTTGGCTTGGTAGCTCCATGTTAGTGTATTATGTTAGCACATGCTTCAGTAGGGCTGCCCCCCAGAGTCGACTAGTCAAATCATCAGTCGAGAGACCCATCAGTCAACTGAGACTTTTTTTGACAGCTACTGTGCATCACAATAGAAGATAGCATCGCCCCCCTAATGTTTTTCGTCATCATCTTCTCCCCATTTTGTTCTGCCAAGCAACATTTTGCTCAAACACATCCCCCTTGTGGACGGGGGGAATACCCACTTCATCTATATCACTGAAAACTGCCGATGACACAAATTGCTGCCAAGAACAAGGAGAAAAAAGACAACAAAACCCACTAGAACAAGCTACATAAAGGTGAGATTTGTGCTTCATTAGAAGTGGTTTCAAACACTGTGGTCTATAAGACTTTAACTGTGGCAACAAAGTGGTAGGTTTTGCATATATGCATCCAGATTGTTTGCTCATTTCCATTAAAGTGTAACGCACAGCTGTGACTAGGAAGCTAACTTGGAAAAACATTTCAATGAGGAGTTAGAGTATAAATAAGATGAATCATAAATATATATTCTTTAGCAGTGCAAGGTGGCACAAATCAAACACATGCAGTATATGTTTGTGTGTGTGTTTATCGCAAACTAATCCTGCAGTATGTGGTCCATACACACCAAAGAGAGAGCTTCTCTTGCTCACACACACAGACAGCCTCAGCCCCGGGCTGTGTGTAACTGAACAAAAGACTGCCTCCTGCTTTCTCACGACTCATCTAAATTCTGATACCCAATCGTCTCGGAGAGAAATAGTTAAGAAAGTTGGCTTTTTTTGTCAATTTTGCACATTTGTGTGCACCACATGTGCGCAAATACACACTCACACACACAGACAGCACACTCCACCCATACTGTGTGCAGTCTACACCCAGACCACAAGCACACATAAAGCATATGGAAGCAGATTTGTGGAACACAGTGAAGACCTCTCACACATTGTGTGTGTTTCTGGCTGTGCTACACTGTAATATTACTGCAAAACATTACAGCTGGTGTGTGTGAGTGTGAGAGAGACAATCTGTTTAAAACATACTGGTTTCCTAGAGAGTAACACTAAATCATTGCTGGTTTCCCCAGAATTATTCCCTTGGCCATGTTTCCCTTCATATTCTCCTGTTGCCCGTCTAGATGCATTTTGTAAGCACATTCCTAAATAAGCTGTCTAATCCAGTAAAGGTTAAACTTTGAATATCATTAACAAGATAACAAGATTTAATCAGTCCTGTGTGTGTTGGTGGCACATGTGGATAAAGTACAGCAAATGCCACAGAGTCACTAAGGTTCCAGCTGAACCTTTCTTTCTCTTCCACCCTACAGTATCAGTGCTAATGAAGAAATAATGCAAATACTGCACAAATATGTAATCATGGACGAATTATGAGACAATGGGCCCCTGGGCACAGACATGTAAAAGGCCCCCATGCCCCACCCCGCCTACCTACACTTCCAGGACCACAACTCAGACTGAGCAACAGAATTTTCTGTGGTTGTGTTCCTTTGTAGTTATTGTGCATCTGTTTTAGCCATAGGTCCTATTTTTGCAGTTATTTTGCTGTCTTTTTGTCTCATTTTAATCACTTTGCTTCTCTTTGTAGTTGCTTTGCATCTATTTTTTTAAACTAGTTTTTTGGCTTTCTGTAGTTTGCCTTTACAATGCTCTGGTCTAGGGGCCCACTGATGGGCCTGTGCCCAGTAGACCCATCCAGTAGTCTATAATCTTAGCATATTAATAAACTGAACACCTTTCTATAATGATAAAGTCACTGTGCAATAATTCTAATCATTAACTGCTTCACCTGACTGTAACGAGTGTCGAGTGTAGAGGAGCTCACAAGCAGTTCTTTGATTGCTGAGTGGTAAAGGTCACAACACATGCTACACATACAAACTCAAACACACAGAAACAGTCGTGTTTATACAGTAAATGGTAGATGAGCGTGGCCTACAGCTGCAGCACACCCACTGTCCCTGCTGCTTACGAACAGACATGATCTTAGTGGTGAACCTAGTTTCTTTCCACTCCATTATTTACTACTGGTTTACTATCATTTCTACTAGCTTTGTGCATGACAACAAGAAAGGAAAAATGAGCCAAGGAAGAAAGCAGATAATGAAGACAGTTACATACTGTAATAATAAAGAAGCAAGAAATTCAGAAAATGAGAAAAAAGGAGGCAGTCAGTGAGCAGACAGTTTAGGGCAGGTTAAATCAGAAGAATAGGGGTCAGCAAAGATAACAAGAACAGGTTATTGTCTTCAGAGCGGTATTCTTCGTAGGAAATCGTTTTTTACTGCTTGACTGCTCTGCCATAGTCTGAATCCAAAGACGTTTCATGGGGGAATAGCTATTTTTCCTCCCACTCTGAAGGCAGCAGTCAGTCAGCCCTGGATGGGTTTTCTCTGTGCATTTACTACACCCATAACTTCCATCTCTACAACTAAAACCTTCTTTTCCTCCCTAACCCTGAATGGTGTTAAGGGCATATATGGACATCACACAACAGCCCCAGCATTTGAATGTCGTTTGATGTTTGATTGACATGTGTGGCCTCAGGGGAATCTGACACTCATAAGAGATATCGGCAGTGTACTGGGACGGGGCCTTTGACTGTATGCACCGTGGCACACACATAATGAGTTTGAGCGCGTTTTGGGGGGCAAACGCCAGGGCTGCAGGGTGCTTGGACAACTGCTGACCACTTTTAATCACAGCCCAGTACACTGACTGAGTTATCCACAACTTGGTACAACTTCACATTCTTTGAGCCAAAATTGGTCAGCACATTACTGATACAGCAGAGTTTTTGCCTGCTATTTGTTTGTTTCAGTGACTGCACGGTAAACAACACTGGGCTTGATTTTAATGTGTGACAATAGCTACATGCATCACTTTAATGCTTCAGCTTTGTTTGAAGCAGACCCCATTTACAGAGTCTGTGGCACCTACAGCTGGTTTGGGGTTTATGATACTCTGCTACACAGACCGATACGTTAATGATCGACAAATTTAAAAAAAATATATATATGGGATGCAAGATATATTTTTACTACCACTTGTGTTTATGCCAGCTGAATCCATTCCCTCTCTCTTTCCTTTATTTCCAGTTTCAAATCTGATGGATCATCTGTTCTGCCCGAACAAATGTGATGCTGTAGGTCTAAATGGTGAAATCAAATATGAAACATTAACTTTAAGGCTTTGAATATGAATGTAAATGGGGTGAGCACAGTAAAAGCAATGCTTGTATGGTATGTTTGTATGGTATTAAAATACAACAGCTTTTGAAGCATTTATCTTTTGTTGAGACTGTGTCAGGGGGGTGTAGAGTCAAATTTTTGAAGTTGCATTTTTGTTGGTGTACTGGACTTGGAGGTTTTCGTGTTATCTTGTTCCTTGTGTATGCACTTTGCCTCATATCCTGACTGACTGTAGCAGGCTTTGACATGAGTAACTGGGACAGTTAGATAAGAGGAGCTGACTAGTCAAACCTCAGCCAAATCACCTCTGATAGACCGATTGCTTATACAGTTTTGTGCAGACTGACTCTACTGATGGCATAAAACCATACCCACTGCCCAGTGCAACACTGCTCAATAAATGGAAAAATATCTTCATTAAAATCACCGAGTATGTTATACTTCTGTTCAACAACTGTCTTTTTGAGACACACTTGAATGTTTTTACACACAAACATTTTCTGTTGCTGCGTTTTATATTCTCCCTCTCTCTCTCTCTCTCTCTCTCTCTCACGCACACACAATCCCTGAGGTTGTAAAACTACAATTACCTCCCACTCCAGGATGACCATCATGTTGTAGGTCAAATGCTTCCTCCAATTATCTGTGTGTACTCTTCTCTGTGCGCATCTGTGTGTGTACAGGAATGTCTATGTGCTTACACAGTGCACTCAACAACAAACGCTCATGCATTTATATGCTACATATGTGCTCATGCATGTTTGGAGGTTGTAATGATAATGTTACAGTTAGTGTTTAATCAATAGTCATCCTAATGATGAACACCACTGCTGTGTTTAAGGAGGGACACTGTGCGTAGGATCATGCATGCATGTGTGTCTGCATTTTCACACAAGGACTGGGTGGATGTGTGTACACTATGTTGTTTTTCCTCCAGTGTTCAGATTAAGGTGAAAACGATGATTGGATTTGTTGTTTTCTACAGCGTAGGCATCGATCACTACAGAATCCTGTGCCTACTTTCTCCTTCTTTTGCATTTCTACTTCTTCTGCAGATGCTTTTATCTGCCTCACCTATGAATTATTATATAGAAACATGGCATTTATGCACACCTGTGTTAAACAGGTGCCTTTGTACATCAACTTGGTTGTATTGCACCAATTCACAATATTTTGCAGCCAAATCTTTTTTATTTTATTCAGTAAGTGTAACAATAGTATAACCTGAAAGCCTGTGCAAGTCCCTCACATTCTCGTCAGGCATCACAAAAAGAGAGTTGAATTTAAAACACTCTCTCCTTCCTGTGTGTTTTTCTCCGGTGAATAACAGCTGCCACGCTGACAGCAGGGCCGCAAAGTTTAAACCTGCTTTCTCCTGATGTCAATATCATCTCTTTCAGTTGCCGCAGCGATCAGTCTGTGGTGGTATATGTCAGGTGCTGAGAGTACTTATTTACATTTGCATTCTCTCTTCCCTTATTTTGCATCTCAGAATGAGAACTCCTCAAAATACATACTGCAAGAGACCAAACGCTCGACTTCCAGCAGTGCTGCTTTTCTTGTCTTTTTCAGGCGCAAAACTGAGACTCCTTTGTAAATAAGAACACAGGTGATTTCAACGTTTGGCGCCAAAAAATGAGGCGTAAAACTTTAGTATGTATTTCTGTATGTTTGCTTGTGTGTGTGAGCCCGAGTATGACATGTACAGAGGTCTAACGTAATACTTTTGATTTAAAACCCTGTGTTTGCTTCTTATAGTGATAAAATCATGCCTTTGGCTATGTGTGTATGTATATACTGTGTGTGTGTGTGTGTGTGTGTGTGTGTGTGTGTGTGTGTACACACACACTATAGTGATAAAGTAGTGCCTGGGCCAATGGAAATTACCCTCATCCATCTCCTACAGTGCTCATGCACGTGCACACAGATGCACACTGAACAAGACAGATGACACGATGAGGAGACCAGGGGACACTGTTAAGGTAGTCACGAACTAGAGCACACTTAAAGAACATGCACTCCAGGCATCATGAATTTAAAGCCATCACCTCAAGCACTAATGCAGCTCATTAAAACATGAGTCAAAGAAGCTGTGATGTTAAACAAATACAGAGAAAAGTGCTGCAAAAGTAAAAGACAACTTGTGATCTACCAAGTAATTTCATCTCAATTCAATTTACTTGTACAGTGCCAGTTCACAACAGCAATCATCTCAGGGCACATTGCATAATAAAAACTTGACCTTTACACTATTATAAAGAAAACCCAACACTTGGCGACAGCAGGGAGGAAAAACTCCCATGAATGGAAAAAACCTCCAACAGGCTGTTGGTGGGCGACTTTCTGCCTCGACCGGTTGGGGTGAGTGGATAGTGGAGAGAGACGAAAAGCATCAGGAGACAACAAAAACAAAACAGACAAATCATCAGAAACATACAGAAAGTAACCAAAACACAAGGTTTTAGTTAAATGTACTGAAGCAATACATGTATAAAGAAATGAACGTACTCAGGTAAAGTACAAGTACCTCAAAACTATACTTAAAGATAACATTTGAACAAATGTAATTAAATTACTTTCCACCACTGCAAAACACAAAACAGTCTAAAACCAAGCTCATGCACTTAAAAAAACAGTAGAATAATCCCATTAGAATTTTTGACATTGTTTCCTATAAAATAACTGAAATTACTAAAAAAATAGTTAATTGATTAATTGACTTGCTGTTGCATTTCTAATAGTTCCTGTCACTTACTGCGTTAGACATAAAACACTAACCTGCAAACTGAAATACCAACATAAACAGTCTTCCTAAACAACAGACAAAAGAGGATGAGTAAATTATGACTAAATGTTATTATTAGATGAATTATTCCTTTATGTTGCACAACAGCTGATGCAAGTGACTGTTCAGTAGAGCCAGAAAACCCTTTATTAAACTTCATGTTTTACCTATAAAACAGTTACAGTCCAATTAATCATGAGAGGACAGAGTGATTTAAAAACCTCTAGATGTACTAGAGACTCATTTTGTTTTCCGAGAAATATAAAGTAGGGCCTTTATAATTGTGTAATTATAAATTGTGTAACTATAAACATATGCAGCAGTTCATTATTGATTAATTATTAGTGTTTTTTTATAGAAACGGTCTAATTTATAATTCATGTCTTTACTTACTTATTAAACTCCACAGAACAAAAACAAACAGAACTAACATCGTACTGATTGTTACCTTGGGAGAGAGACAGTTGTGTCAGCTCTGCACAACACACACACACACACACACACACACACACACACACACACAGTAGTTAATTAGTGAAACTCCATGGCTGATATTTTTGTCTCTGGAACAAACCATGAGCCCACGGGCAAAAAACAGAGTTGGAGTAGACAGAAAAGAAAGACGCAGAGTGGGAAGCAGAGAACAGGGAGAAACAAGTAACAGAAAAGGAACACGAACGAAGGAAGCATACAGAGCAAGAAAGAGTAAAAACATCATCAAAATGAGAAAGTAAAGATGGAAGATTTCAGAGGAAAAGCTGAAGCTTTATTCACTTTACACTGAATTTGTTTAGCCAGTGATTCTGGCAAAGTTTAACATCTCCCATATAAATTTTTGTATTTTTAATCAATATTTCATTAGTACATGTTTATATATGAGTAAATAACATCCATAATAAATGGTTACTAATGCTCTTAAGTACCACCACAATCATCCAAATGATGCACACTATGTGCATCTGATCCACTTTCCTCTTGCTTCCGTTTTCTCTCTCTTTAGTAAATTTCTCTCTAGTTAAAGGAAAGAAGACCAAATTAAAAACCACTGTCCCTTGTCCTACTGGCTTATCCTCCTCAGTCACTTATCCCATGTTGGGTTTTCCTTGTTTTCCAAAACTCTGCTGTTAATGTTTACATTTTAGCTTTGTTAGCTTCTTTTCTGTTTGTGACACTTTTCATGATAAGGTACAAAAACATAGGCAAACAGCAGTAGCCTATAGGTGCACAGCATGCAGTATATTTACACAGTGAAACCGTGTTAGGTGTATTGGGTATCATGGCACGTGTGAGTTTGTCCATGGAAACACTCAAACACTCACCGCCTCATGTCCAGCACCCTCTCAGATCTGATGTATGATAAAAGCCCATAGTCCCCCCCACCAAAACACAGGCTTTAGTTAGCCACTAACAAAACTTAAATGAGTACTACTTTAGCTGAACTCACCTCACAGCAAACTGGATTTCTATCACATAGTTAAGTCTCATCTTGTCCATGTACCTGTTATGAAAAGGTTTGATGCTGAATGTGTTCAAACATCATGAATAGCACTTCAAATCTACTGTGATATTTGGCATCTGGCACACAATAGGTAACACTTTTATTCAACTGTGCATGAAATAAGTATGGAGGGTAGGCTGGCTGAGCAACGACTCCTTCCCCCTTTCAAATATGACAGGTTGCAGTGTAGGTCTTGTGGATAGACGCCTGTTGGAAAACCCTCCTCCATCCACAGAACGTAACAATATAGATTAGCTGCGTGCACTAAAGCTGAACTTCAATGCAAAGGCTCCATTCTGGGCTCATTAACAAGAAATTAGCTCTTTGGGACTTTATTAGTTGAGATTCCTTTCTGTCAATTAATGCCAACAATTAAAATACATCTAACTTTATTTTTTTTTTGTTCTCAGTCTCATCTTGTTTGTCTATTGTTGCCTTACAGAAAAACACTGTACATACACACTGAGAGCCGCTGTACCAGAGTCAAATTCCTTGTATGTTCAACACACCTGACCAAAAAAGCTGATTCTGGTTCCAATTTTAAAATAGAGTTAAACTTATATCTATTCAAGCTACATCTCAAAAATAGATGTCTGCCATCCTGGACAGTGGTTTTTATGTTTTATGAGTCTATAAGTCAACAAAAGCAGTTAGAGAGAAGTGGGCACCATGACAGGGAGAGATAAAGGATAGAGAGATTAGAGAGAGGAGCAGAGAAACAGAGTGAGGGGGGAAGACAAAGAGAAAATAAAAGGATGAGCACACACACACACAGAGATCTGGACGCTGAAATCATCAACAGCAGGTCACAGTCTGAGGGCAAGCTTCTACCGGCAACTTCATACAGCATGATGGGAATAAGACTATGATTTTCACTCCTCATGGGGCTTTACATTGACTTACATCCATATCCTGGAGACTTACCCTATAAACAAAGTCCTGATAAGTTACATGGTGGGGACCAGCATCTGGTCCTCGTGAGCAGGGCCAATGTTAGTAATGTAGGCACACACATACATTTCACTTCAGGGGACATTATATTGACTTACAGTCATTTCCTAGAGACTTACCCTAACTTTAAACCAAGGCATCACTCTAAAACTGAATGATTTACGTTCACTGGACTTGCTTTTCGTCCCCATAAGGATGCCGAGTCCCCACAGTGTGACTGTGCCAAAAGAGTTGTGTCCCCACAACATGAGTAGTACCAGCCCCTTCAAACACATCCCTGCAGGGATGGCTGGCTTATACTTTTTGCTCTCTGTGCTCAGACAAATAACCCTTCAGTCTCAAATCACAAAGCAGCAGCTTCCATCCTCCTCCAGAAAATAGAGCTATACATCTCCCTGTATCGGCTGCCTTTCTCAACTTACCTGGCAGTTGGTTGAAGCTTTTTCCCAGAACAAAGCCCTTAATGCCTTCATGTGATTCTAGCAGGGATATTTTACTTTAGGTCATGGTGGTCCAGTCAGAAATTCATTTCAGGTGATGATTCATAATGCACTCTTTACTCTGGTATTGGTCATTTTCACAGTATACAGAGATGAAGTCACGTCATCACGTCCAGTTAGCCTATGTTCCAATGACACTATGCAATCTAAAACAAGCCACCGACCACTACAACACTTACTACTTAAAGTTGAAACCTTTGTGGTTTTAACAAACGTAATTAACAACCTTTTTTTAGCATCGCAAAGACAACAGTTCCCATGATTGCTGTGCAACACGGCGGAAGGCGTATTATATGTCACTGTCATTTACTAAACTCTTCTCAACTTTGGTGGTCCATGTAGTGCAGTGTTAATGCGTGTTTCTGATATTAGTCTCACCTCTCTCACCTTTTAAAGTTATATAAATGTAAGAAGACATGTAATAGTTGCAGCCATCTCTTGACTCGGGACCTCAGTTTGATTCTCCCGCCAGTCGACCAGCATCAGCGTCGATGGGCTCAAGTTTCTGGGAAATGGTATTCATTAAAGCCCGGTAAAAACTGAAATATTATGTTAATGTAAATAAAACTGTATGTTGTTTTAAAGAAATATCATTAGAGTGTAAGTAAATGCAGTGAAAGTCACAACATACTATTGAAAACAGCTGTGTTCCAAGGCTGGTTTTTTAGTTTCAGGCAGATTTTTCTTTCAGTTCTTTCTTCCAGAACAAGTTCTGGTTTCATTTCAGCTCCCTATAGTGCATACTGCAGTACAGAGATCCTAGAAGTAGAAAACACTGGCTGGTTTTCTTTTTCTCACATGCCAAATGGCTGTTGAGGGGTTAACACTTGATTTTAGGGTTCAGGTTAGAGTTCGGTTTTGGTTAGGGTCAGGCATTTAATTCTGATGGTAAAGGTTTGGGTAAGGGGCTAGGGAATGCATTATGTCAATGAGTGTCCTCAGAAAGATAAAAGTACAAGCACAAGTACAAGTGTGTGTGTGTGTGTGTGTGTGCGCGGCATTCTGGAAGCGGCTGTTTTCTGCTCAGTGGAGCATACATACACCAACTGTACATGGCACAGATGTAGCCGCCCTGGCTGCTCCTGTCATCACCAGGAATGTCTGGTATTGTAAGTGTGTCTGTGTGCGCTGATGTAGTAATCCATGGTGACAGTGTTTTAAAACAATGGCAGAGACTGTGAGGATATGTGTGAGTGAGAGAGAAAGAATAAACTGAGGTGTCAGAGAGAGATGTGGATAAAGGACAGAAGAGTGCTGAGAGGAGAGAGGGAACGTCAGTGTCCTGTTTGTAGCCTTCCTCTACATAGACCTGGCCTTTCTGCTTCACTGCTGTGCAGGTGTGTGTATGTGTATCTTAAGGTACTGATCCATAGACTGCCTTAAGAAATAGGACATTAATAGTGGCCTCTACAGAATAGAGACAGGAAGGAGAAGGAAAGAGAGGGAATGCATGGGAGATGAAGGGACATGTATGGAGAGAAGAGAGCAGGCAGTGGACAGAGATACTGTACAACATGATTGATGATGAGAGGTTTAGAGAGAGACACACACACAGACACACACCTAATATTTGTCATTTAACCACTGTCTAAAGCATAAAAGGTGCTGGCAAATTCAGATTGTGGCCTTAGTTATCATCAGCTGTAACAACACAACATCCATCCACGTCTGGAATGGGGAATGGGAGGAGAAAAGAAGGAGAGAACTGAGCTTTACATCTACATTTTGTTTTTACAGATCATACTTTGGGTATAGAAGCTGGAATAACAACAGAAGGGCTGTAGGCAGCAGTGTGTCACGGACGGGGCTAGCAGTGTTCATTTCCTAAACGAAAACTGCCGGAAATTTTCATTGACTACCTTTTTTTTCCAGGATGAAAAGGAGATGGCGTGTTCAGGAGTTGAATTAGCTGCTTGATGTGTTTAACTACTCTTGATAAGGCTAAGCATGCCGTTTAACATGACACTGTGGATGTAGTAACATTAACGTTCCTTTCAGTCGGCTTGTGAATATCACAAGGAATGAGTCAGTTCAAGGATTAATGTGGGCAGTCAACCTTAAATCATTCTATAAATGTTCGCTGGAGAGATCCCACTGTTTTAATGTTATCTGATGCTTGAGCTTCACCTCTCAAGCTGAACCCAGTGGAGAGGATTTTAGTAGCATACAAATGTGAGTGAGACCAACTTCTGCCAATAAACCACAAACTCCATGATAGAAGAGAAGAACTCGTGTAACTGTGGTAACTGTACACAACAAAGATGAAGATATATAGTAAATATTAAAAATGCTGGATAAAAATTATGAAAACTAGATAAAAATGTATTTTTAGAACAAAAAAGCATATTCATAGTATAGTTAAAAGACACTGCATCCTGTCCCATTTTCACTGGGTTTATCAGACAATGTGTAAAATCTTTAATCTTAATCTTTTTGTAAAAGAAAAAAGCAGGAAAAAAAGATGGTAGAGCTAAAAGCAATGAGTAGTGATGAGTAGGTAAAGGCATCCCTCTAACCTCTTCTCTGCAATCCCTCCCTCTTCCTGTTTTTCTCATTTTCCTTTCCTCAATTCACTCATCTTACTTTACTCTTGCCTTCCCCACTCTACCTCTTTTGTCTCTTCTTCTCTCTTTGCTCTCCTCTCCCCGCCCCATCCTTTCCATCAGCTCATTGCCCATTCCTCCAGAGAGGCAGACGCCACAGTAAGTACCATCTGATGGTATAACTATGCAATGATGAAAGGTTGAAGGAGTGAATGAAAGGCGTGGTTTGGGGGGGATGAACAGATGGAGGCAGTGAAAAAGGGTGTGGAGGGCAGACAGAGAGCATTATTTTCAGAGTGATGATTAGGGAATTTTCTTACAGCAAATTTTAATGATGTCCAGGGTTACAGAAAATTCAATACTGTATTTCACACAGGGATGAAGAAAGCAAATATCTATGTGCAACATGTTCGACACAGTATCGGGGAGGGGGGGGGGATGGTTTGTACAGTATCTCAATACTGCTATGAGCCTGATTAGCCCGGTCGCCATCTGTTACAGCTGAAAGTAGGACATAAGGATTTCAGATCAGCGTGATGGCATACAGTTTTTCTTATTTAACATTTTCTGTTATTTCATCTTCTTCACCTATCCTCCTCCTCTCCCTTCTCTGCTCTTCTTCCTCATCTCTGGCATAAATAGTCTGTGTTCCCTCACCTGTGAAACTAGGAGAGGTCCTTGACTTACAAGGACATTACTGCACTCACTGTGTGTGTGTGTGTGTGTGTGTGTGTTCTGTACAAAGGACTTCATTGTATGAAGAACAGTACATAACACACCTCTGTCTCCATCTGTCATGTCCCTCTCACTGTCTGACCAATCAGTCATTATGTGACACTCTGGGTTGCAGGTAGCCTGAAGCTAATGTCATTTGCTGTACACAACTGATGAAAGCACCTGAATACCCGCAACAAGTGATCCAATACACCTGATGCACACACACACACACACACACGTTACTTGGAGGACTGACCATTCATCTCCTTCTTTAACCACAAAGTGAGCACTATGACATGTTGTTCATCGTTAAATTACTGAGAAATCTTTCCAAGGAAGGTATTTTTATTTTGTTTGCCTTTGCTGCCCATGCTGATGGTTAGTCTCCCTTCATTTGTTCTCACATAACTCTTCCCGTCTGTACCTTGTTTTCTGTTCTCTACAACTGGAGGCAACTTCATTTCATTTGATGACTGTCTCCTCCGAGCAAATATAAACGGCAGGGTTAAAAGTCAGATGTGTTCCAAAATGGGTGCAAACACATTAGACAGTTCTAGACTATATTGAATTTCCTCATACATGGTGTGTTCGGACCTACACATTCATGAGGTTTAAACCCTGTGGACCCTCGCAGCCATGTAGAACCATGAAGTGGTGTTTGGGGTCAGGGAGACAATTAAGGTCGGGTTGGACTAAATCAAACAAACACAGCCAACCCGTGCCTGAGAGTGTGGGGTCCAAACTCAACCTGGACTTGTGTGATATAACATTCCATCTGCAGGTCCAAACTCCCTAAGACCCAAATGGTGATGCCCGTCACCCTCTACACAATAACGTCTTTTTTTTTCCCTTTACTTAGGCATCACTGAGAGTAAAAAATATCCAGACAGTCAAGGCTGCCATTCTACCAGAATAACCAATGTTTATTACACATCATAGTAAATGTATTCCAACATATAGATATATATTTCGCTATATATGTTGAGTTATGTGTAACTCGTTTTTTTAATAGTTCCCAGCTTTTCCTGTTACTTTCATTAGTGTAAAATGCATCAATGTATATTGTTTCCATTAACTTCATGCTAACTTTCTAGCTAATATTACAAGGCAGCAAAACTGTGCACTTTTAGAAGCTTTATTTTTATTCATTTAAGAATACTGACTTATCTAATCAACTGCAGGCATTTCTTTTTCTCCTTCCCATCACAAGGAGAGCAGTAAAATGACAGCTGACCTGTGATTTTGATTCAGATCTATTGAAACAATGGGGGAAACAACACTCCAGTCATCTTGCCTAAAGTTTGACCTATGTGTCTGAATCCCGGACCCAAACATAATTTCTAAATTTCTATCAGGACCCAGCCTGGGCCCTCGGGTACCAACGGACTACATCAGGCTCGGTTTGGGGATCCACACTCTAGCACACCTACATGCAAGACAAATTATACTCTGTTAAAACAACCTTTAAGAATAAAAAGTAGAAGAGATCTGAGAAACAAGAGGGCTTTATTAAGATTAAGTCACAAAATACGTTTTTATGACTTTTGACCTGAATTTTTCTATTGAAGCATTTTATGAGATTCTCCCTCTCGCTCACGTGCAGCAGACTCAGGAGGCTCACGGTATACCTGCCCACTGGGGCATGAGTGTTTGTCCTTCCTCCTCCTGTCATCTTCTCCTCCCACTATTTTACTCTCTTGCCATCTCCACCTAGGGGTGTTGGGGGGCTTGTTAAATCCTATACCTCCCTTTGGTCTCTCTGACTATGAGATGAAACACAGAGATTGTTCTATCACTGTGCTCTTTTAAGTGAGGTGGAACATAAAATTAATGAACGTAGAACAGAAGGGGAGAAAAACCCCCCAATAAATTAGACTCATATAAATGAACCACAACCACTTAATTTTAGTAATTAATTCCACTTACCAATTATGGTTAAAATTATCTGTGCCCTGAAACATGAAAAATAAATGTTCAAACACTAACAGTGCCGCCTCTCCCTCCATCTATCTTATCCTCTTTCTTTTCCAGTTCGCTTTGAGCCTGAAAACTGTTGATGCCACTAAAGATGCTCTGTAAAATTCAATCAATACACCGACACACACAGGAGCACATGGACACTTGTTTGAGAAAAAGCCCTGATTGGAATATGTATTAATTGCAAACCAAGTTCTGGATAACAGTTTTTTTGTTATGCTTTGTTTTATTTTTTGCAAAGAGGTGCCCTGAAATAACTGATTTCAGTCCCTGACATTCTGAGCAATAATTGATCACATCTGCCACTGTCCCCTCAACTCTCCTTCTCTGACAGTTTGCAAATGTATTATGTTGCTTCGCTGTCTGTGTGCTTTGGCTGCTAAGTCACACATACAGCTTTTACAAACAGTGCAAAGACAAAAAGTCAAGTACAGGTCATGAACAATTTAAATGGGTCACTTGGATTTTATTTTGAAGTGAGATACCATAGAAGGTGTTACTGATATATTGTTTTGGTTTACAAACAAAACTGCAAAATTAAGTTGCACTGGAAACACGTGTCTTTACCACATCTGCACATGAGAAACAACTTTACAGACAATTGTTTTTTCATTGATGCTTTCACCCACCAAACTTTTAAGTAAAAGCTGAAACATCATATTGACATATTCTGTTCCTAGTCTAAAATAATTGAATATCTAATCCATTATCTCACCAATGCTATGATTATATTCAACTGAATCATATTCAACAACTACAGCTCCCATAAGTCTTTGACACAAGTGAGCTGTCAAAATCTCATCAGAGCTACAGTAGTAGGTCTTGAACAGTGAAATGTAATTCTCTCTCTGTGCTATTAGCATGCACAGTACTAGCCTTGAATATTAATGCTGCATCTTCAGCTTTTTAGTAGAAAGGAGAGAAGAGGAGGTCATGAGGAGGGTGACAAGTGAGGATGACAAAATTTTTGGCATTACAGAAAACAGCAAATGGATGCAGATTCTACAAAACTGGTTGAGTGTGGGTGTATGTTTTCTCTCATTTTCTGAATTATAAGAAGTGGACATTTTCCTTCCTTTGTATAAAATTAACTGCAACCATGAATTGCCATTATTATAATAGTCTGGCATTTTGGGAAATACATACTCATTTGCTTTGTTGCTGAGGGTTAAATGAGTAAGTTAATACCAGTCTCACATCTGTATGTTTAATATGATACTGCAGCCAGAAGTTGCTGAGCTTAGCTTAGCACAAAGTCCACCTCTGAAGGTGAAACAGTTCACCTAGCAACACCTGTAAAGCTCACTATTGCTACATTTAACAATTAACCATCACCAAGCATAGCCTCTGGGGTTGAGGCGGAATGCCCTGCTTTGTTTTTCCACTGTATTTTCTCTCTGTCGGTTCCTGCTTAGAGGAGAGAGGGGCTGCTCCCCTCTCACACATGCAGTCACTTGTGTGTTTACACAGGGTGCTTGTAATGCTAATGCTTGAGGTGTGAATATTCAGACATTTAACCAATCACTGGCGACTGCTCTCCTCACATGCACCCCCTCCTCCCTTGTATTCCTGGTACTTGACTTTAGTACCACCTCCTGAGGGGTGCTGAAATTTAGCTCCTAGAACGCACCTCTAAAGTAGGCAAGTGTAGTGGAAATAAACGCAGAACTTGTGACAAGCGTTACTCTGCACAACACGCTTTGGTTGGTTCCTATAATGGAAAAACCCCTGATCATATCATGTAAACAAGGGTGTCATGACTTCCTGGAATCCTGTCGTCACTGGCAAACAGTGGAGACTCCAAGAAGTCACTGCTCTCAGCCAAAAAACAGCCTGGCACATAAACTCTTTAAAACAAATGACACTTCAGGCATAAATGGTAGATTTTTGTTACAGTTTGAACCAGGCCTAGTTTCTAGTTTTTTTTATGCTAGTTAGCTAACCAGGCTGTTGATGTTGATGGCACCAATCTTATTATCTAACTCCATCGTCAACACGAAAGTCAATAAGCCTATTTCACATTGTATCAGATTTTTCCTTTACAAAAAATAAATACTTTAAATATAATCATAATTAATAATCAAATTAATAATTTTTGTAATATCGTAAAAACAACTGCTGGGGCTGTCCCAGTGAGATGACATTGTGCAGTGAATCATACAGTAACTCTGTGTTTGGACAGAAATGAAAGTTTACTACAACAGTGGCTTTCAACAGTTTTTGTTTCTGTCTACAGGAGGCAGACAAATGAGACAGTGGAGAGACTAAAGTGCATGTTTGTGTGTGTCTACATACACGGTGTCTTATTTGTGTTCCTGATAAGCTGCTGATGTTTAACAAGGGGAAGCCCAGCATGAATGCCCATTAAAAAGGAGAGTCACTGAGCTCTCATCTCTGCAGCCTCTGCACCACATTCAGTGCACACAGAACACAAGCAGACAGGAAATTATTTGCCGGTCCCTGGCTCTAAAAGTTGTCCTCTTCATAACTAGGTGCAGAAAACAGGTTTTCAGGGTTACAAACTTTGTACACACGTTTGCACTTTAAATGATGGCAAAAACACAAATGTCGCAAACACAAACTGGTTTGGATGTGGTTTAAGGAGAAGAGACAGAGAGAGTGAGATAAAACAGATGAGAGGAAGAACAAGGGAATGAAGCCCAAGAAAACTTGTTTATATTCAGAATGGAAATAAAAGGACTGATGGTTAAGTTTTTTTCAGTTAGAGACCTTACAGGCATCTTTGTTTCAGAAGGCGGCAAACATCGAAGTTTTACACAAGCTGTTAATGACATGGAGAAACAAGACAGGAGGCCGTGGGGGATTGGGGGGGCAGGAGTGCATGCTTTAACCTGAACCTGATCACCTTTTACTGTCTCTCACTGACCACTGACACTAACAGCCTGGGTCAGCGGTCAATAACCCGTGGCTCCCAAGATGCATGCAGCTCTTTATCCCCCTCTAGTGGTGTCCTGGTTAAATCGCTACAGCAATATCTGCTAAGAAGAGCTAACTCGCATGTTAGCGGATCATCACATCTCGCATTGCGTATTCAAAAAAAAATCAATGGTTATTGTTTCAACTTAAGAAATATCAGAATTTAATAAAATGATATAATAACAGGATGAAAATTATAACCGCTTAACTGACCCTGCCACCGCTGTGGGACGACAGGGCAGCATAGTGTCCATCGCTTCCATTCACTACAAAGTTATGTGAACTATCTACTCCCGTACATAATTTGCTTTTTGATGGCATTTTAGCCATTTATTTCATTTGCACAAACACGGGGAGGAGAGGCCTGCATAGCTATTTATAGATACTCAATTTCTTAAGTAAGCCCACACCGGACAGTGGATTTTCAGTTTTCGTTAGAAATGGCATCGCCCAATAAAAATAACAAATGTATCAACTGTTATCTTTCTTGTTCTATAATTTCATAAATGCACCAAAACATTGTGTTATTGTAATAGGGGATGGAAAAATAGTCTAATAGTCTATATCAGTCACCTTCTGGTAAAATGTACGAATGCTCATTAGACTTATTTATGCTGTTGATGGGATATTTAGCTAACAGGCTGTGGTACCTACCTGCAAAGGGCTCAAATTGTTTTTGAGGCTCCAGGCAGATTTTTTTATGTATTTATTTTTCGAGCCAAAAAAAAAAAAAAAACCCTGCTGTCCAGAAAGTAACGCTGGCTGGTGTACTCCAAAATGCTACTGAAATGTTCCCTTCAACTTCCCTTCAATAATGTGTCACATCACCATGATTTGCATTTGTCATGGATATACAAAATATTTTGACATTTCAGACAGCACTAATAACTCTGATGATTTAACTGTGAGCAGATCATTAAGCTACAAAATGTGTCGGTTAAAGCTAATTACTTTATGCTTCTCAAAAAAATGTGTTGTGCACACTGTGCAGTGAAGAGTTTTAAAAACACGTTCACCAGTATTCATTCAAAATGACAAACACTGTGTTCCTGTGTGTTTAACTGGTACGTGCACACACACTCATAATCACGCTCCCCTCTTCCACTCAATCACTGTTACATGCAGTGTTTCAACGTGTATTAAAAAACTAATCATCTTGAGAAATGCATAGTTAACACTGAAAAATCAAACCAACACTAACAGAGTGGAAGTCTCCTCCATTGTCTATACTTTGTTCGTTTCTTATGAGGGTCAGATTTCATGGGAAATTTGCTTAATTGCTTTGTGCCACAAAACTCAAGAGACCTACTGCTGTTCCAGAAATGAGCTATAAAACTGGCTGTGGTTATTATAAACAGTATTTCTGAGGCTGTTACTACAGTATCATCTTAAAGAGAGTGTTAGACCCCATATCATCACTAAACAAAAGTGCAACTTGCAATTAATGGGAGTTGGAAACATGGGGATGTACAGTTTTTTTTTTTCCATGACTCAGAGTTCTCCTTGATCCCACTAAGAATTTCCTTGAAAGGCCATTTCACAAAATTGCTGAGAGTTAACCTTCCCTAGCAAAGAACTCTTAAGTTTGGGCCATGACCACAGTGAAGATAATAAATCTGAAAACTGACCTATAGTGTATGACTGGGAAGGAGACAACTTTAATGCAAATGGACCTAAATCAGAGGCACCCAGTTATAAAGTTCTTTGAAAACTGAATGGTCATCTGCCAGTGCAGCCATAAGAGCAGATAAAAAAGGGTGAGTGACAATAAAAACAAAAAACAAAAGGCATTCTTTAAAACTAAATACTTCATATATAAAGTACACAGGAAGTGCCACCTATGCAAAAACAGCATTAGCTGGGAAGCAGTAATTTAGCAAACACTAAAACAAGCTGTGAAATCTTAACAAACATTCACTGCAGGCAGCGGCAGGCCATCTGGAGTAGCTGCATTTCTCCTGATGGGTCAGTCAAACTGTTATGAAAAGATTAAAAAATGCCCCATGGTGTTTGATCTCACATTAGTTTGACCAGCCGGCCCTAGACAGGTGTGTGTGTGTGTGTGTGTGTGTGTGTTCCGCGG
>NW_018127890.1:783520-798236 GCF_001952655.1 Monopterus albus | reverse complement strand
TCTCATAAGTGCATCTCTCCTCTCTGTCCTGATACTTGCCTGCTGGATATTCTAGAGTTCTAGTTTTAGCATGGAGAGACAGGATTTTAAGTTTACAATTAAAATATGCACATCAAAAACACATACAACACCAGCATTAAAATATTACACTGATCAGCCATAACATTATGACCACTGACAGGTGAAGGATATTGTATTTATTGTACTGTTACAGCGGCAAGCTAGCTGCGCTACACATGAAATACCAGAGTCTGTAAGGTTTCCCCTAGGTTTACTGAGTTAGCGGAGAAAGGGAGGGACTATGTGTCTCTGTGTATAAGATGTAAGAAAACATTACGTGTAATGTTGAAAATAATGTTTTCTCTGCTACTGGAAATATTGCTTATGCTAACTCAGCAGAACTGAATTATTGTCTGTATTCACATTTTGTTTTTGTTATTTTTAGTTAATAAGCGATTTAGCTTAATGTGCAGTGTGACATTAACTGCTATGTAAATGCAGAAGTGACACTGTTAAATGAAAGAATTTGTGTAAAAGTGACCTTTGCTATAATTTTATAATTTAACGTGAAGAGAAATAAGACATCCCTTCCCGTCTCTCCTTAAACAGCATCAGCAGACCGACACCTGAATCAGGTGTTACGAGCTTATACCTTGGTGTAAATTTGCACAGCTAATGCCATGTACTATCTAAATTACAGTAAAGGTGCACAGTTGTGACTACAGCCAATGCAGCGCTGTAAAATATCTCCACTTATTTCTATGAAACAGTTCTACAAGCATCTGCACTTCAAATTAAACTTGAATGTTGTATTTATAATGATCCAACAAACCAGTTTGTAATGTTACTGCTCAGGCTGTAAACTTATAAACATAAATACGATATAAAATGTCATCTGTCCGTGGCCTTAGTGCCCAGTCAACTGGCCTCTGTGGCCTCTGAAAATGTATGAAATTGAAGGCCAAATGGCCTTGCCCTTCAGTTATGAAATTTATGGCCAGGAGAAGGTTCACAATGCTGTGTGGGAAATATCGACCATTTCACCCCAACAGCGACGCAGACCTGGCTTAAAAATCTGACTTTCTGGAACAGCCCTCTGGAGGACATTCAGGAAATTAAACAAAATACACAAACGCTCAGATGTTGGTATGTTATCAGCCACTATCCCTGTTTCCGTCCCTCTGAACCACCAAAGAACAGTAATTACTGTAAATGCTGGTGTGACACAGTAGCAAGCGGAGAAAGCTCAGGGGAAAATAAAGGAGATGAGTGAGATAGTGGCTGCTGCAGCCGGCGCCCAAAGCTGTTCGTTACGCCAACCCCACCCCCAGCTCACACTCACTCACACAACACTAAAACACATAACTGAACATGCAAAGCACACACCTATAGCCAGCTGTTCAAAGCACTCTGCAATATGAAACACCCAGATTTGTATCGAAATGACAAAAATTTTAAGTCGCTCTTCCTCCAGTCTTTTATTGATTTCCCTCCTGTTCTTGTCTTTTTTGCTGACATTACTCCTTCTTCCTCCTCCCTTCTTTTCCCCTCTTTCCTAGCCTTGTTTCCTCTTCCCTTCTTTATCTTCTTGACTTCATGTGTGCCCATGGGCCCACACACATTCAATTAAACAAATGGTTTTTATTCTCTTCCCATTATGCTGTCTGTGACTGCATTCACGACAGACTGAAAGTCATTAGACTAAGCTCTAGATATGTGTGTGTTAGTATGTGTGCTAATTAGGTAGATGACACTGCCATCTACCATATCTACCATGACTAGGGAAATGTTACAGAGATAAGGCTGAACATACTAATACATATGCACAGATTACTGTAATGACTTGACAACACTACACACAGGCAAACGCACACATGCACAAAGACACGGAAGATGGCAAAACACACAATCAGTATTTTTTTCATTTGTTGTATTGATATTTGAAACTTTTACCTTATTTCTTTTCTTTTTTAACTCCCACAATTATGTAAAAACAGTTTGTAATTTCCTCCCTCCCTCTTCCCTTGACTTCTTCCTTAGGTCATTTATTCAGAAAAAAAGTTAGCCGAACTTCTGCATATGATAAACTTTGTGCCATGTAAAAACTTAGGAGAGTTGTAATTTTTCCATTTGTTAAGATACGCCAGGTTGACAGTGTCTGCATCCCATTTCGCCACTCAACAGATGGCTGATAAACATAACGGAAAGCCTTGAGAATAAATTACTCCTACACCAAGACACGAAGACATTCTCACATTGACAACGCACGTCAGTCCACACGGAGAATTACACATACCCACAGGTATATCATTACGATAAACCCAACTAAAAAAAACACAAAAAATTATAACGAGTCAACACGCAAATAAAAAAATTACACCTACACACACACACACACACACTCATTTCTGCTTGTGTAACTGAAGCCAAAACAGTTTTCAGCGAGGGTGTAAATTTATTGCCCCCACTCTCCACATGACATCTGGTAGCTGTGTGTGCGTGGCCTATCTGTGATCAATTGTCTCTATACATAAGTAATAAACAATACAACATACTTTTCTACAGGGATATGCCTTGCTTCCAGCAAGTCCAAATGAGGTGTGTGTATCCCCAAGAGTCCCAGTTACAGCCTCAAACACACAGAACCATAAATACTGCTACTTCAAACGTTTTATCGTGCAGATTAAGTGTCTTCTGCTCCTATCCTTCTTCCATTCATTTCCTCCTTTACATTTCCTCATTCTTCTTCTCTGACTTGTTTTACTACATCTCCTATTTCTCTGTTTTTGCCCATTTTCTATCTTTGACTTTTATTCCTTCCCTGATCTGTGATTTTACCTTTTTCCCCCTCCTCTGTCCTTCTGCACTCCCTCATCCATTTTTCTCTTCTTCCCTCCAAACCTGTGCATGTGCAACTACAAATCAACTAAAAAGTCATGAGTTACGGCTGGTGTAGAGTCTTACTTAAACTACCCAAACTTTTAGAAAACCTCCATTTTTCCAGCTGTTGTTAAGGCTAATCCAACAGCCGAGCACGTTCCTTCTACATAGTCGGGTTAGACAGCACTGTTGCAGAAGACACATTGCACTTGTAGGTTGCCTAGCTTTCACGCTGGACGCTCTGCTGTGATTCCATCATTTGAAGCCAACGGTCTTGTTCTTTTCTTCTACACAGCCTGGAGGTGGGGCGACTGTGGATCAGTGGGTAGAGCAGTCATCTCCCAACCGGAGGGTCGGAGGTTTGATTCTCGGTCCCTGCTGTCCACATGTCAAAGTGTCCTTGGGCAAGACACTGAACCCCCAAGTTGCCCCCTATGGTTAGAGCCATCGGTGTAAGTTGGCGCTGCAGATGGCTGCCTTGGTTCTGTACCGGAGACAGATTCCTTGTGTGTAACATACTTGGCCAAATAAAGGTGATTTTTTTTTATCCTCTTTATCCTGCTACTGGATTACTGTAGTGTCTGGTTTTCAGGCTTGCCATATACTAGGATTAAAAGCCTGCAGAATGCTGCTGCTAGAATCGGAACTAAATCGAGAGAGTTTGATCACATTACACCAATTCTGGCTTCCCTTCACTGGCTCCCTGGCCACGATAGATCTGGCTTCAAGGTGCTTCTAATGACATGATCATGTCACACTGCGGAGTAGACAACCCACTTAAATCTCTACACCAAGTATGCTCAGGATAACTGTATGTGCTTACTACAATACAGTATGTATGAATTCGTAGTGTACAGTACAAGTACAAACTGTATGTTATGCTTGTTACCTTGTGATTTTCTATGGTGCTTCAAAGGTCCTATAGCTCAAAATGTTTAACTGGGCCGCGAGGTGTCTTTTAAACATTATATATATATAAAACATACATATCAAAAGCTGAAGTTTAGGAGACTTGGTGTCAGAGCAAAGAGAGAAACGACGGCCAGGCAGCAGAGAGCAAAAGAATGAGGCTGAGAGAGCGAGAACGAGACACACAGGAGCAGGTTTGGAGCTGATAGAGAGGTGTGTGTGCATAAGGTAACCCATTGGTCACGGAAGGAGTGTGTGAAAAATGGGTCTCGATGCAGCATAACAATAGGTTCGCACACACACTAGGTAAGAGCACACAAGCACAATGTGAAGCATACATGCTTACTATACCTGTGAGGACTCTGAATGCATTCCCCTAGCTCTTTACCCTAACCTGAACCATCAGAACTAAATGCCTACCCCCAACACTTACTGAGCATTTTGTCTGTGGAAATAATTCTATTGTTCCTAAAGTGCATGGCATAAAAAGGACACTGCATATCAACAGGAAACCATCACCCCGCTGGTGAAGTGTGGGGGAAGGAGCATCGTGATTCGGTAAATGGAAAACGGTCTTCTAATCCAATAGTGCTGCCTTGACCAGTTACGCAATCAGGGACATCAGAACGTGGATGCCCACAGAAAGAAGTCTCATGTTTAAATATGTTAGCGTGAGCATTCACTGATATGCGGGGCTGCTGTGGCTCAGGAGGCAGAGTGGTTCTCCCCTAACTGGAAGGTCAACAGTTTAATTCCCATTCTCCCCAGTCCACATGTCGAAGCGTCCTTGGGCAAGACACTGAACCCCAAGTTGCTCCCGATGGCCAGGTCCCTAACTTGCAGGGACAGCACCACCACTAATGTGTGTGTGCATGTGTGTGTGTGTGTGTGTGAGAGAGAGAGTGTGCTGGTGCTGCAGACGGCTACCTCAGTTCTGTACAAATTCCTTGTGTGTAACATACTTCACCAATAAAAGTGATTATCAGGATCATTATACTCATTCTCAAATTTGGGCCATAGTTACAAACAACGACACACCATGCATTCCTGTAAGTTATTGGATGTTAAATGGTGTTTTTTTTATCTATCCCTGCCAGCACACTGGTGATAGAAATTGATGCTAACATAGTACATTGCGCACACACACTTTCACTGCAGTCCATCTGCTTCACATAGCTACACAGTGCTGCATGCACGCACACACGGTGCAGTACATACAGCAGCACATTATACACACAAATGGACAAACCCCCTCCCTCCTCTGTTGCTTCCCTTGGGTATATTCAGAGCAGTAATGATGCTGTGGCATTACTTCATTGTGTGTGTCAACGTGCATTCATGTATGTGTTTGTGTAACGCTACTGGTGCTGTGTAGTGAGAAGCTATTAGCATAAAGAATGGCTTCATAGCACAAAAACAAGGAAGCCCAATAGACACACACACAGCCACAAACATAGTAATGACCTATTTTGTAAAGCACACAATAATAACCTCCTCATTTGTTATGTACTTGAGCCATTAATGAAGGAGAGTATAAGGAGAGGAGGAGGAAAAAAGGCTGCACATGCAGAGAAGAGTAAAGAGGAGAATCAGCATCCGAAGAATCATCAGGACAGTTCAGATGAGAGGAACAGTAAGAGAGAGACACTGAACACAGCACACATCTAGAGAAGAGGAGAAGACAGCCAAGAGGAGAACAGAAACATAAAGTGACATGAAGGACTTCCCCACTGCTCTATGCTTTCCATGCAATCACAGTGCCCCCTGTTGGCAGCCTGTAATATACCAGTCTGCGGAAAAAACATGAGGGCAAATCACGTAGATGCACTTGTGCAGGTGACCTTGTTATTCTTTTGTTGTTTGCTTTTTTTGTTTGCCATCACAAGTGGTTTAAAAACCAAAGTGGCTTAACATTCTATCTACGCACAAAGTGCATGTGTTTGACAGCGACCCAGCGCACATCAAAGCTCTGAATACATGAGTACTAGCAAGAGGGATTTTAGGGGGTTGGAGGCAGTGAGCCCCCCTTTTTTCTATCACACAAAGTCAATTTGAAAATGTTATCTCATAAAAATCCTTCTCAAAGAAGGATTAAATGTCATGGTTTCAGCAGTCACACAATAAAGCAGCTTTTCTGCAGGGCAGATGCACCATGACACGCATTCATGATATATGCAAATAAAACAGTTGTTACATGTGGACCACAGATAACTTTAAAAATTCACCACTGGGTTAAACTGAACAAAACTCAAAGGGAAGAGGCACAGCACAACTAAAGCTAGAAATTAATAATGGCTTCATGAATAAATAATCAGTGCAAAACATAATGTACAGCACAAGACAATAGCGACTTCAGAGAGCCAATATTGTCTGAAGAGTTTACAATCAGATTATCACATATTACTGCAATGAATGGCTTCTGCTTTTAATAAAACTGTGGCATAAATGTTCAGCTTGGCTCCTATAACCCACAGCGACACAAGGGAACAGACGAAACGAGTTGAGCACACCTTTCCTAAGGCCCAGTTCTTACACAATGAGCTCCCGAGAGCCCAACATACTGCATCTGAACTGTGACCAGTGAGCTTCAACAATAGACTCATACATATCATCTCATTTTACCTCTGATGAAGAAAACCCCAGGGTCCAAAGAGTAGAGATGCTCAGACAGTCACTGCTGTCTTAAATATACTGTGTTTGTTCTGCAGTGTTCATATGACAGTGCATGTCACACTCATACTGAAAAAACAACTCTCAGCAGATATATCTTAAAGCCACATGATATCAGAGCAGAGGACCTTGGGAGAACCAGCTGAAGCCAGCTTCCCCATGAACACATGAATGCCAGGATGCTGACTGAGACACAATGTCATATCACACATGTCCTTAATCTTAACTAATGGAACTACATGTTCTGACCGAGAAAGAATATCTGAATCTTAACACACTAGAAAGGAAAACATAAAACATGCATGGCTTGTAAATTCTCCCACAATCTCAAATAAGGTCATCAGTTCAGTCTGAAATTATCAATGGGCAAAATGTGGTTTAAATGTGAAAGTTAATTTGACATTCACTTTGCACAGAACATATAATTTAGGATCAAATAAGCTCATTTGTATGCTGCTGAAGCCCTCGTATGTAATCTAGACTTCTAATAAACTATTTAGCTTGGCTTTGATGTCAATGACCTCCACAGAACATACGTAATGAAAACTTACTGGCATTTATGTGCACGTATTGTGTTAATGCTGGTGATGCAGTTTGTTTGTCAAGCCCATTTCCAGACTTCACCAAAAGCTCTCTAGCAGCAAGTGAAATCCAAAAAGACTCCAAAGAGGTGCAGCACAACTGCTTCTACTAAATAAACTAATAAATGACTGTGCATGAATAAATTAAACCTTAATACAACTATAAAAAAATAAATGCCAAAGGAAGACACTGCTGCCTTATGATATTCTGGTTACAGTAACTGAGAAGCCAAACTGGGCGGCATGGTGCTGCAGTGGTTAGAGCTCTTGTCTCACGGGGTTTTCTCTGGGTATTCCTGCTTTCTCCCACAGACGTGCAGGTTAGGTTGATCAGCGGTCTTAAGTTGCTCATAGGCGTGAATGTTGAGTGTGAGTTGCTGCGTCATCCTGTGATAGACTGGCAACCTGTCCAGGTGTGCTCCACCTCTCACCCAGTAGTGGCTGGGATTGGCTTCAGCCCCATGTCAGTGCTTTCACTTGCAACAGATGTTAATATGTGCAAACAGTCCAGCTTGCATTCTAAAGAGACAGAGGTGCGGGGGCAAGTTGAGCACAGCTTTTCCCCCAGGCCCAGTTCTTGCACACCAAACCCTGACATCTCATCGCCTTGCAGGAAACTCTCTGAGGATCATCAGTGACTCAACTTGTTCACCAACGGTGTGAGGGAGTTTCAGGGTATTCCACCTCAGGGCGCCTGTATCCCATCCATCCATTATCTCTACCGCTTATCCTGAAGAGGGTTGCGGGGGGGCTGGAGCCAATCCCAGCTGACACTGGGTGAGAGTCAGGGTCCACCCTGGACAGGTTGTCAGTCTGTCACACAGCTGACATTTAGAGGCAGACAACCACACACACACTCACACTCACTCCTATAGGCAGTTTAGAGTCGCCGATCATCCTAAGATGCATGTCTTTGGACTGTGGGAGGAAGCCGGAGCACCCGGAGAGAACCCACACAGGCACAGGGAGAGGAATCAATCTTTTTAATGATCTGTTTACAACATTCAGTCTCTAAACTGGTGACAACGTACAGAATGAGGTCACTGGCTACAATACAACACAAACTGCAGTGGTCACAAACCAAGTGTAATATCCTGTAATATCTGATCTGTGAGGTCACTATTCCTGTGCTCTCCACACTATAGACCCTGGTACATTTATATTTCCAAAGACTTGCAGATCAGCCCTCAAAAGCTTTTAAATCTTTTTCACATACAATTAACATCCAAACTCACTATTTATGCAAAATGAACAAGCTATTAGAAGGTTGAAGTCAACACTTACAGTAAACATGATAAAATAACAAGACGGAGATACTGTGGAGCGAAAGAGGGAGAGACAAACAGATGGCAGGTCAGCAACCCATGAATCCTGTGAGTGGACTGAGGAGCATCTTAAGTTGAATTCAGCAGTACGTATTCACTGGAGGCTGCATTTTGTACAGTTTGTCACAACAAGGCATCCATAGTTTATGTGGTTGCTAGGAAACAGGACATGGGAGGGGCATTAGGAGCGGCTTATGGTGTCCGTTTGTTCTGAGTCTCTCTAGACCCTCTGGGGTGAAAAGGAATTAGATTAGATTAGATTAGATTCGATTCAACTTTATTGTCATTACCCATGTACAAGGAAACGAAATGCAGTTTAGCATCTAATCAGAAGTGCAATAACAGCAGTGAAAAGTGCACAGTATCTACCGTATGAACAGTCAGAACTAATTTACCGATGGATATGTACAATTGATATTTACAGTAAGATATGTAGGGTAATGTATGACGTACAACAGAATTAGGTAGAGTAGCCTTAAGAACATCCCTCCCCTGTTCTTAATTTCCCTTTATTTCTCCCAGCTGTGTCTGTCTTACAAAACGCTGTACAGTAGAGCTGCAGCTGAAACAGACATCCCCTCATGTTAACTGCTAAAAGATTCAAAGTCTCATTTGCTTGGCTCTTGTTTTTAAAGGTATCACCCAGTGACAACTTTTATTAATTGACAAACTCGTTTTCGGTTGCCAGTCAGGAGGTCATCTCCAGGTTCTGTTTCTCATGTTGTGACACCTTGTACATTTCCCTCCCTCTTCATCTCCGTGACTTCCTCCTCTCCTGTCCCTTCCTCATCTCTCTCTGTCTCCGGCTCATTTTTTCTCGCACACCCTCTTCATCCCTTTCTTCTTCCTTTTCATCCACTCAGTGTCGTTCACTCTTCGCCTCCCTCAGATTGCAGCAGAATTCCCATCAAACCCTTGAACTGCATCTAATCAGCAGCTTTCCAGTTTTCCCATCTTCACAACCCAATTACATGAAAGCACAAGAGGAAATTCACACAGAACTCTCATCTAAGATACTGTATTACATGTTCTTTTACTTCCTCACTCCACCTTCACATTTCTTCATAAATTATGCAAAAACAAATCCACACACATAATTGTTTGTTTGTAAAATTAAATTCTACAGTTCAAGCACTTCATTAGGTTTGCCTGTCACATTATTTGTTTTTTAATAATTACTTTATCAGTATTCGTTTTAATTCATTTTTATTGTGACACATAAAACGAGCAAACATTCTGACCGAGAAATATTGGCTATCACATAAAAAAGGAAATAATAAGGCTAAGATTCACTGTAAATCAAACTGTATAATCCAAACATTGTTTTATTGGTCGCTGTCATGGTGAAGTAAATATAGAAACTGTAGGAATGTTGTTATTTTGCAGGGGTTTGATCATAAATAAAATCAGTGTACAAAGTGAAATCTGACCTTATGAAAGTTCTAGTTCAGGGAAATAACTGAAGTTATTATTACACTTATTATCCTGTCTGTGTGAAATTTCATGACAATCCATCAAACAGATGTTTCTCTTAGAACATAAAATGTCAACCTCATGGTGGCGCTGGAGGAACAGTCAGTGGATCACCAAAATCATTAGATCATCCTCTGGGGAGGCTGAATGTTTGTGGCAATTTCAAACATGCTCAGCTCACATACCTGTCTGCTTTCAATTAATACACTTAAAACACCCAAGACGTCATTGCAATGGAGCGAACACAATACACACACACACACACACACACACACACAACCTGCTGGAATTCACCTCGTAGCCATGGCATCTGAAGGAGGAGTCACCAAAGCTATCAGATAACAGAGGCAAATCCAGACCAACACATCCTTGCACACAGAAGTAGTGACAGCAGCTGGTGTGTTTTAAAAGAGTATGACCTGAGGTTGTTCTGGGAATACGCGTGCGCACACACACACACAAACACAGAGAGGTGATCACAGATGCTGGGAAGATCTCAGACATATGTTGGAATGCATTCAAACCTGGCAATGGAGGCTAAAAACAATAACCAGCTGCTTGTGTGTCTCTGTCGCTCTGCATGTTTGTGTTGACATGTGCATGAATTCCAAGGTGTTTGTCTATGTACCATGCACAGTGTATACAAAAGAAAACGTGTGCATTAATGCTGTGTTTACATGCACTTAGCGCACCTTTGCAATAAGACTGAGGGGGTCTCGGCAGGAAGGTGGCAGCGCTGACATCATTTCCTGCGCCAGGCCAGGTGCTTCTTGCTGTAGGTACATCTCTAACATGGAAGCCAGCTGAGACAGACCTTGTCTCTTCTGCTCAGACATGGAACTCAGGTCTGCAAAACATTAAACAATTAAGCATGTCCTGCCTGACAGTGTCTGCACAGAAACTTAGCACGCTGGCTAGCGCAAACAGACTTTAGGTTCTGCTTTGACACCGACAGACACAGAAATACATTAATCTCTCTTCACTGCACGGGAGTTAAAATACATGGGGACAAAAGACTCACGTGATTCATGCTCCTCCAAAGTGTAGAGCACCCCAGTGCTGCCCTTAGACGGACTTAACTAGAAACAAGGAGAAATTGCATGTTATAGTTTTACAACATTACTTTTCTGATTTTGTTCCACACCATGTTGCCTCCCTGAAGTATTCTGTTGCAGTTACATGAAGAGAAACAAACTTCTCTGCCACTAAGAAAATCTGTTTTGTCCCTGCTGGATGACAATGGATTTTTTAAACTATGCACTTCAGAAGGTTTTTATGAGTTCAAGAGGACATGGAAAACAAAGTGAGGTGCTTCTAAGCCTTAAAGTAAATTTTGCCTGAAAATCAGAAGTTGCAGAGAACATACCACCAATGTACAGTACTTCACAGTTAACAAATGAATGGTACAAATCACTGTTTTATTCCCTTGTGCACATTATTTTAAGTGTCTAACAGTGGGGAAACTCCAGAAACATACCAAGGCAAAGATGAGTCTCAACGCCAGATGGACTGAGTCAGTGGGAATTCTGGGTAGGAGGCTCCACAGACATTTACACTCTCTCTTGTGGGCAGGCCATGCTTGTTTCTGCACAGGAAGGGCATTTTAACAAACTACACAAAGAGTGTATGCACACACTTTCACATATACACACACAAACACACTGTACCTGGCATGTGATACTGCAGTAGCGAGCCATCTTGCACTGGGAACACCTCAACAAGGTCTTGTGTCTAGACAAAAGGAGGGAGGACCAGATCAGCTAATTTTGCACCAACTGTCAACTGAGTTTCCATGAAAACAAATCTGGTGCTCCGGTGTTACAGAAAACAAAAGATTGATTCACTGTTAACAAAAAGCTCTCTAGGCCAGAGGTAGAAAAACCTTAAAGCTTTCCTTATGAAGTGAATGGCTCAGTGAGCTGGAATGAGATCAGTACTTAAAATCATATCACTGATGTCAGACTTTCATTACTACTGCACCATTTTGGTGTTTCGACTAAAAAAACAAACAAACAAACAAAAAAACATTCAGCTGCTCCTCATGCTGACCCGTTTCAGAACAAATCCACACATCCTTTCTGTACTGTCATTGTTTTGACCTTTACCCACATAACAACCTTCTCTCACTCTCCTCTATTTGCTATATTAAGCTGACAGCGTGGATCCATTATCCAGCTGTACCCACCGTCTCCTTTTAGATTGTCATCTAAGAGCAGCATGTTAAGTGGACCCTCCTCACTGCCACAGCCAGTTAGTATCACAGCCCTCGTGTGTGTCTGAGCCCTTGTGTGTGTCCACTTATGCTGTTTGTGTATGTTTCCTGCCCCTGAGGTCTGCTGGGTTTCTCACAGTGACACTGTTGTCCTTTCCACTTTCCAGCCAGTCTGATAACAAGCCAAAGTGCAGCAGTGTCTGTCTGCTTCACACAGCAGATCAGAGTCTGTGTGTCAGTGTGTGTTTATGCACAGGCTGCTACAGTCCATGCAGATTAAATACACAGGGATGGTGCTTGCAATTATTAATATTACAGCAGTGTTTTGGGGGCATTTGCCTCTGCGCTTCTTCTCATTAATCTGAAAGTGTCTCCTGCTGTACAATACAATCCCAGCTGACACTGGGCATAAGGCGGGGTCCACCCTGGACAGGTCACCAGTCTGTCACAGGGCTGACATGTAGACAAACAACCACACACACTCACACTCACTACTATGGGCAATTTAGAGTCAGTAATCAACCTAAGCAGCATGTCTTTGGACTGTGGGAGGAAGCCGGAGTACCCAGAGAGAACCCACGCAGGCAAGGGGAGAACATGCAGACAACGCTAACCACTGCCCCCATCATGCAGCCTTGTGTAACATTTGCTGAAGCTAGTTTGAGGCTTCAGCAGCCTGACAAATCAAACAAGTATGTTCAGGGTCTTTTTTTCAGTACCTGTAATTTTTAAACTTAAAATTCCCTTTAAGATGATTCTTGCCGCCCTCTGGTTAAAACCTTGGCTATAAGCTATAAGTTTTATAACCTTGAATCTAGCCTCCGTAACAACATAGTACTGGACCATTTGATAATCTTATTATATGCTGGGCCTTTGGAGAAAGTGTTGACTGACTGATTGAACACCTGATTTCATCTTATTTAACACGCTTGTAATCAAAGTCTGTGCATCTACTGCAGATGCACAAGTACTAACAACAACCCAGAACACTCAGCAACTTGCATTTGATTTTGTGCCTATAAAGGATTTCTCTGCAAGTGTCATTCTAACTGCAGTGACCTTTCCAGGCAGAAAACAAATGGTAAATTTAACAGTCTCGCCCTGGGGTGGAGGTTTATGAAAGCACAGCTATTCTTGTCATTTTGAGAGGCACCTGAAACACAGAAGCCGCCCTCAGCTTAGACAAACACATGCCTGCAGTATGAGACACACAGCAATAACTTCAGATAGGACCAGGCCAGATTTAAACACAGTCAGGTTCTGTGCAGCCTCAACGAATGAACTGAGAACATAGACAGTTTAGTCACATCACAGGCTACAGGAAGTCCATCCATCTTCCACGAACCCCGACAGTCTGGCAGATGCTGAACACAAGCCCATTTTTACTTCTATACTTGTTCCTTGTAGCTGAACTGCAGTCACATACACAGCTGTACTACATATTCTCATGTACAGTGTGTCATTTTGAGATTAGGTAGATTTACATAACTTCCACAACAGTGTAAACCTAAACACTATCTGTACAAGATCGGCTTAAAAATGAATCCCATCGTAAGAATGAACCCCCACAGAAAGCTGATTTATGTTTATTACTTGCTACAGTTCTCAAACAGTGCAATGACGCCTGACTGTGTAAACATGTCTGTGGGGATCCATGCCGAGGCAATTACTGCAGGTAATGCAATGAAGCAAAAAGATATGGAAACTAAACATAATAAAAAAATCTTATATAGAAAATTCAAAGCAAAGTCATTTAAACAAGAAGGAAAAATGTATTTCCCTAATATTATTTTGAGGAACTGGAGACGCATTGTTTAAAACAATAATATTCAGTCAAAAACTCTGTAATAAGAATTCTGTTCTGCATTACTTGCATGTAAATATGAGTGAACAGCAGCAAAGCTTGACAGCGAGTTTTTCTGTTTTCTCTTAATGCTGGCAAAACATCTAATCTAAAAGCATGGAGTTAACTCTTAAGAAACATAAGAAGGTTGGTCCTGAGCCAAGAGGGAATTAACTTATCTGTCAGCAGTTTCCGCTGTAAATGGCTTCTCCTCCGTCTGGTCTGTGACCACAGTCTCGTCTCTCTGAAGTCACTGAGACCACAGCAGCTACACATATCTTAAAATGACATTAAATTAGCATAACTTACAAAAGGTGCTGACAATATAAACCATGCAGCAATAGGAGTTTGTCGTTTTTTGAGATTGTGCCAAACTAATCTATCCCAGCGCAAACAATGAGCTGCAACATGTTATAGCAATATGGAGTTTACAAGTCTTTTGCATCAATATGATGAAGTAGTTGATTTTCCAGGTAAATCTAATTCACTGAACCAGCCAAAGACAGGTTTTCCTGTCTGGTGGTTTTATTTGTACTCTTCCTCGTATCGACTTTTCAGAAAACTTGCTGTATCAAGATACAACAAACCTGCAATGTAAAAATACACAGTGTGATAAAAGATCACTAGTGTCAACACTTATAATGAAATGTGTGTAATAATCCAGTAATGTATATGTAGCTACATATGCCACATTAATGCACAGATATACCACAGCAACGGTTGTTATGGCAACCGCCTCCGGGCCTCCCGGCATTTATAAGGTTTCCACTCACACACACGGATACATTCCTTTGTAGATATCAATCACATGACTCAGGTGTTT
>NW_018127890.1:756933-783486 GCF_001952655.1 Monopterus albus | reverse complement strand
TTTCCTCTCCGAGTTGTGTAACACTCAGGGAAACAAATACATTTTCTCATTGCTCATTTAAAGTGAGAGAATGGGGCTGGGGGAGCTGTCCTGTTTAGTGGAGAAAAATGTGACACACCGATGTCAATTATTATAATCTCTCCAAACAGAGACATTATTTGGACATAGAAGCTATAAGCAACTATAGCCCCATAACAACAACAGACACACATTTTTATAAGCTGCGTTCCATTTGGTTGTGCTGGCAAGGGTGGGGAGACCCTTAGGAGACGACCCGCTCTACCACCTGAGCCACAGCCGCCCACACTGACTGAATATCGCCCCAAAGAGCCCAGATACCAGGACATCATCATAACTGTAAATACTACAGACCCATCCATACTTTCTTGTTTAATGAGAATTACTCATTTTCATTCAGAGATTCATGAAGCACATCTGCCTCATCTTCAGCCACAATCTTTTAATATGTTCCCCTTTTTCATGACTCTCTAGCCCTGCTTCACCCTCTGTGTCTGTCGCATGTTGAGTCGAGTGATAGTCTTCTGCATGGCAGGCCCATACGTGGTCTGCAGGCACAGCAGGAAAACTCATGAATAACATTAGATGGGTTTCATTAGAAACACACAGGAGGCTTAATAAAAAAAACAAACTTTCTTTCACAACAAACCCCTTCTCTTCCTCTCAATGTCATACTCCGTTTTCCTCGGGCCATTCATTTCCTTATTTGCTTCCATGCACCATCACTCTTACAGCTAAATATCTTCATTACAAAAACACTACCAGCAATCTGATTATCAATTAAGTTGTGTACCTGGCAAAAATGTCACACATTTGCTGATTTCATCTTCTCATATGCAAGGATTTGATGTGCTCCCCCTTGTGTTAAATGGATTTTTAAGTGGAGTATCTTTGGCTTTTTGACTGCTGGTGGGAGAATATGAAGACACCACCTTAGGTTCTAGGAAACTGTAACAGTCATTTCCTGACATTTTACTGACTAAACAATCAATCAAGTATAATAACCCCCACGTTAACTGATACTGAGAACACCTGTCAGCTCCGGTCCCAATCACGGTCTCTGTAATAATTACAGTCATCATGTACTGCCTCACTCTGCACACACTGACTAATAGAAAAGAAACATTAGATTCAACGTGTCACTAATTGCAAATAATAGAAAACTGGTTAATTTTGCTCAAATTAAACCTTATGTTTGTAAATAATTAAATAAGTGTATAATTACAAAGTAAAACAGCATTTTTTTTCCATTTAACTACGAAACTATGTAAGATATTAGATACTGAAGTGCTGCGCCAATCAAAAAACATTTTATAGGTACATGCCGAGTTTTCCTTTGTTCCTCAAAACCAGAAGTGAAAGTAAACCAAGTACATTTACTGATGTACTGTGCTAAGGAACATGTACTTAATTTGAGTATTTTGATTTTTTTCTGCTACCTCACATTTCAGTTTCACTACATTTTAGAGGCAAATATTGTACTTTTCACTACACTACATGTAATGTAAGTTACTTTACACAAATCAGATGAATAAAACAAAATATAGTATAATCATCAGATTTCACAGATTCTCGTGGGGAATTCACAAGCAGTGCTTCAAATGATAAGTACGCAAAGTAGTTAACATTAGCTTCACCTACAAAAGATGCAACATTAAATATGATGGACACAATAATGCATCAATTATAATCCAGTAATATGATTTTAATGTGAAATGTGCCATTCTGGATAATGAGCACTTTTTATTTTGGTACTTTAAGTAAATTTTGATGCTAATATGTTTGTATTTTTATTTAAGCAATATTCTGAATTCAGGACTTTAACTTGTAATGAGTATTTTTACACTGCGGTATTGCTACTTTTACTTACAGCAAGTAAAGAGTCTGAAAGCTTATTCTTGCTCAAAAAACAGCAGTATATTTTTACGACCTTGCAAATTAGCTACTTCTTGAACTGTGTAAACTGTCACACAAACAATCACCATCATCTCCTGAAAAGCAGATCTGTTTAAGATAAAAGCCTCGTGCAGGGAACAGCTACTATGACAGCAATTGGTGGGCAAAGGAAGTCAGGTGGTGAGTGAGAACACAAAGCAGGAGAAAAAGAAAAACAAGATAAACAACAAACTGTCACTAGGCAGCAGAGGAAGTCACTGAAGGATGCTGGATTTCTGCGTTAATATGCAGATATGTGCTCTCACATGTGTGTATCTGTGGTCAATTTAGTCAAGTCTGTGTTATCAGACACTTAATTAAGCTTACTTCAGCACGTCTTTGTTGGTGTGTGTGTAGCATGGTAATTAATTTCCCGTGAGGACTGGTTGTTGTACTGTAACCATGAGAGTTAGTTCTCTGTTCATGTGTGTTTCTATATTAACATACAGTACACACACACACACACACACACACACGATATTCTGGGCTGTTTGGTCGTGCCTGAGTGAATTTTCTCATTTCCAGGCTGAGTGGCCAACACAACGTGGCACAACTCCCGCCTGCATGACAGCTAATGGTGTACAAGTATATATACGTAAACTACTGACAAATATTCACGTAAATCAACTGTGAGATTCCTACTAGGTTGGCTGAAATGTTCAAAAACACCCACTAATCCCACGATTTTATAGATTTCTGATTTCTGGGCTTGTTCTTGCTACATAAATACAGCTCCTTCATGTCTCACAAGCTGCATAGAGACCTGTGTCTGGTCTGCTGGAGCCACTGGAGCATTTGTTGATAGTGCAGACAACAAGAAATAGGCCCTTCTCTAAACTGCTTGACAAATTAGTTCATTCTCTCTGCAGCACAAACCCCCTCTTTGCCTGCTAAAGTAATGTATTAGAAAGTAAATATGTGGAGAATGGAAGCATGAGTGTTGTACAGATGAACTTCCTGTAGGGACACTACTGCCATCTAGTGTCGCATCAACGTCATGACAGTGCAGCCTACGCTGGACTGAACTGCTCAGTGCACTGCAGCGACACATCAGAACAGGGGTTCAGTGGAGATCGGTGACTGGCATGTAAAGCACTGCTGGGAGCGTGTGTGTTCTTCTACTTGCTACATAGTGAAGACCAAAAAAGTATTTTTCCTACAGAGTGAGGACATTTTGACTGGTCCTCACATTCTAAAGCACCTTTTTGAGGATTAAGACTTGGTTTTAGGGTTCAAGTTAGAATTAGGCTTTGGGTTACACATTTCTGATGGTTACGTGTTAGGGTAAGGGGCTAGGGAATGCATTATATTAATAGGTGTTCTCACCAAGAGGGAAGTACATATGTGTGAGCGAGAGAAAGGCGGCAGCTGTTCTGCATCTCAAGTCCCATGATTTTGACTGTTTTGTAAAAGTAAAACCAGAAAAAGAAAAAAAAAAACGGGTTTAGTAGGTATTGGATATTGCTGTGGTGGAGCATCTCCATGTTTTAAAAGCAATCACAAGAATGTTCAAATTATTCTAAAACATGCTAGGACCTGGTGTAAGAGAATAAACTCAGAGAACCGTGACCACACGTAGTTTGACTTCAGTTAAAAGACTGACAGCTAAACTTCAAACAACCAGAATTTAAAAAGAGTTCTGCAAGAGGATTAATCGTATGAACCATACTATAACAAAGACATGAACACCTTTCTTGGTCAGACAATATGACCAAAAACTCTGAAATTCAGACTCTACACAGCTCCAGTAAGAGCCAAGTGCATGTCAAAGAACTTCAAGCTGGACCTGATGGATGAAACGTCCTCCTGATTGGTCACAAATATCAGAAATTCAAATATAGTTTGAATGAGCAAATTAAAGAAAAGTCATCATATGTTGGTCATTCACAACTCTAATCCTGTGCACACTGGGCTTAAATGATGTTTTGTAAGATTTTTGACTTCAGGTTTGAGAGAGACAATAGCATTCACCAGTAACAGAAGTGGAAAAATGTGAATCTACAGGAAGCTTTTTCATTTTATCCAGATTTCTATTGGGAACAAACACACACAGAAAAACACTGGCTAGGTGTCTACGAGATACATCATCTAGAACAGGGGTCACCAACGCGGTGCCCGCAAGGACTACTTGAGGCGCCCACGAGGCATGATCTGAAAATAGCACTGGTCACAATGAAGCTCTGTCTAAAAAATTTTTTGTTGCTTTACTTTTTGAATCAAAAATGCTTGAATTAATGTAGATTTTAAAATGACATTATTTATTACAAAAATGTATATAACAAAATCTGGCCTTTTCTGAAGTCAAAGGTCAATGTTTGCGCATGTCAACACCTCTTTCCTGACACAGGGAGGCGGTGCAGCAACGATGAAGAGTTAGTTGTGATTTACCCCCCAAAAATGGCAGAAAAGCCAAAGAGAACAGACCATTTTCACAGTGATTGGGAGGAAGAGTTCTTTTTTACGTCAGTCAAAGAAAAATGCGTGTGTCTCATTTGCGGGACAACTGTTGCGACTGCACAGCGGCACACTTCAGTACATGTCAGAAAGCTACAATGCTAACGAAAAAAAAAAAAAAAAAAAAATCACAAAAAGCAACTGAAGCTTCGTTTAGAGCTGTGAACTTTTTGATAAAGAGCAAGAAAGCCTTTTCGGATGGGGAGGTTTTTTAAAGAAGCTATGATGATTGTTGCAAACACAGTCTTCAAAGATGAGAAGCATGGTCCCGATGTCATCTCTTTGCCCTCTACGATGTCCAACTTGGAGCAAGTCGGATGGCTAGAAGAATATCATCTATGTCCGAGAACTTAACTGAGCAACTGGACCGAGATCTCGCTACGTGCAGGTGGTTTAGCATCCAGCGTGACGAGTCTAGAATAACATCTTAACTGCTGTTTAAACAATGTGAGCTGACATTAGAGGACGCCACTTACTTTACAAAACCAATCAAAACCACACCTGAGGAGTCCACACATTCACACTGCGTGTACGTAGTCACTGCACAGCCAATTAGACTAGCATAGCTGCCTAAAACGCACTAGCAAAGTTAAAAATGAGTGAACAACCAGCGCTAAGGGACAAAACAGACACCACTGACCCTCAAAGACTAAAGATAAATGAAAAGCTTCAGGAGTCAGCTGACGGTGACAGGACGACACCAGCCAAGGATCAGCACAAAAACATTAGTGGAATCTTTCCGTTTTACTTTAATATTTCACTTTTAAGAAAATAAGAGCAGTTTTTCTTAAATACGCTGTTGAAATGACATGTCCTCACAAGTGGTCTTATAAAAAGTGATTCACGCAGATGTGTTGCTTGATGAATACCAAGCACTACACACATGGGCAGGCATGTTCCCAGTTTACAGCAAATCACTTGCTTTGCAAATGATGCAGCTGTGTGTGTTTTCCCGGCACCAAGATGTTTTGAGACACTTGGGTGCACAAGGCAGGGAAAACTAGAGGGAAATGGAGAATAGAGGGGAGGAGGAGAAAGCTGCAGATGCAAGCAAAATAATCTACTTCAGCAGGGGGAAAGAGCAGAGGCAGGGGGGAAGAAAATGCATCTGGGGGATGCGGAGATAGTACAAGAAGAGGGTGAGGGAAAGCTGAGGGGGAAAAAACTGTTAAAAGAAGGGAGAAAGCGAAGAAGGCTGCGGTGTCAGAAGTAGCAGATGGAAGGATAAATCCAGAGGAGGGAATGAGTGAGAGGAGGAGGAGGAGGAGGAGTGGCGCCGTCGAGCCTTTAGAGCCGTTTCCCTCCTCTCATCTGCTCCTGCATCTAAAGTAGCAATCTGTATGCTTCATATACCACTGCACCCACATACCTATCAATGTGTGTGTGTGAGAGAAGAAGGAAAGGGGGCGTGCTCATACGCGAGAGATAAAATGTGCTTCAAAAGGAGTGAATGAGAGAGAGCAGGTGGACGTTTCACAGAGAAGAAAACTGAGGAAAGAGCTGTACTTTAAAAGGGTGTGAAAGCCATGTACCTTGATAAGAATGACAGGTGTGTGTGTAAACACAGCGGAGAGCTCTCTAAAGGTATGTTCAGAGGGAGAAAAATCAATGAAAAGACGTGAGTGGGCCTGAAGAGACTCTAGATGACTATGTGTCCACAAAATATACAAATGTTTCATATGAGTTCAAACCATTTTTTGTGAATCTGCTTTGTAAACATTAGGCCTGACCCACAAACGTGGACCATCAGTCAAAAGCAGAGCAAAATGAGCGGCCATGGTCTCTTTAACTAAAGGATTAATCGACTTATCAGTAAATAATGGACAGATTGATTTATTTTACATAATAACCGTTAGATGCAGCGTTACATCCAATAAACCTGCAGAGAAACAAGGATGAAGGACAATAACAGAAATCAGTAGAGTTTCTGGTGAATCCTGAGATCAGTACTTCAACCCCTCACTGTGTATTTAAAATAAACCTCACACTAATGCTCTAATCTCTTCATCTACAGAAAAACGGTCACATCTCACTGTGTTCCAAAATGATTTCTCATATTTTTACAGATTTTCTCAAAAGCCAGTGTCACGACTTCATCCACCGTTTCCATTTGTCTCTGGCTTTTACATCCATCTGAAACAAAGCTTGAGTCGACCGCCTGTCAATAATATTTTTATGTTCTCTAAAATAATGAAGACTCCCTGTAAACTGGTTTATGTCCATTTCAATCAAAGGTTTCCTGCTATAAAAAGAAGTTTTAGATGTTTTGTTTTTGTTGGTTGGACTGATACAGTGTGTATACTGTGTGTTCCAAAGAGAGACAAGCTGACAGATTGGTGTCAAACATAAAGACTTCATTTGACAGATATTGTTGCCCCATTCCCAACCCCCAGTGCCTCACACACACACACACACAATGACCTGACAACACATCTGAGAAAGAGAAATTTATCCAAGTTCTTCTTTGATCTGTCAAATGCAGAGAAAAACCCATCAGAACTGTGTGTGTCTGATGTCTTATCTGTCCAACAGAGACCGTGTGTCATCTCTCCTCCACCTCCATCTTTCTCTGGAACTTCCTCTTCTGCCTCTCAGTGTGCCAAAGCTAATCTTTACCTCCCGCTGTGACTGGGATCCCGTTTCTCTTATTATGTGCAAACATTTTCTGTTGAAACTTTTTTCAAACTGTAAGTTAATCACTGGTGTTGATCTAAACTGGAAAAACAGCATGTTTGGCTTTGGAGGCTCAGTATTACGGCTCAAACATGAAAATGTTTTCTTTGTTACACTGCAGTAACACAACTTACCAATCACAACCTGAAACATAAAAAAGGAGATTTTCTCTTGAAGAATAAAACATTTATTGACCTTGTGTTAATCACAGACCTTATTTCAGGAATAATACTGTTAGTACTGTTTACTTTGTTATGCTACACAGCCTTATGTTGCTTTACTGTTTACTTGCCCCTTGCATGGGGATATATACATGCACGTTGAGAGCCGATGTACCAGAGTCAAATTCCTGGTGTGTCCGACACACCTGGCCAATAAAGCTGATTCTGATTCTGATTTTGAATCTAACCAAAAATCTATTTCAAGAAAACCCACCGACTTTAGGGCAAGGGAACCAAAAGTGCAAAAATGCTAACTCATTTCTGGGTTTTAGGGCAGACATACCAATCTAACATGAAAGAACTAGCAGCGACATAGGCTGACCATCGAAAAAGCGGCACCTGAACACACCACACAGACCACAGCCAGCGACCAACTAGTATGTATGCTCTGTGCCTACGTGACAGAAATAACTCCCCCTACCAGCAGGTGGCAGTATTTGTGTTCACCATTCAGAAATGGACAGAAGAGCTAAACTGCAGAAATGCAAGTGTAAACAAAGCAGCTCTCGTTCAACACAGCTGTTGTTTACAGAGGCTTCTAATCGGGAATGCGTCTGAGGAGAAGTTGCAAACGACACTGGCGTCCTCTGCCCTTGGTCTATTGGTTGTGGAGGAGAACCTGCACTAAATGGGTGAAATCATGGACACTACAGCAACAGGCTGAAGGGGTTTTCCAAAACCATTGATTTGATAAGCTCAACAGCCAATCAGAGTGGTCTCTCTCGACGGCAAGATCCGCCACCAGTTCAACATGCAAAATCGGCCAAAAAAGCCGCCAACAGGGCGTACTGCGAAGATGAGGGCGACAGATGCTCACCAGCTTCATGTGTCATGGGCCTTAGAACTCACTATTACAGCAGTGTGTAGATAATGTTAGTTACAGCCACAGAACCTCAAACTGACTGGATCTCAGAATCATCAAAAACATATATACCTCAGATGATCAATGAGCCAAATACACATACCCACCAGTCATCATATTCTATATTCTTTGCCTAACACCTCAAGGCACTTTCTGCCTCTCGTTATGTTTTCACAGAAACCCTCGTTAGCTGACGCCTCGGTGACCACAAGTCCTTCAAGGAGGGAACCACAAGAAACTTTACAACAATAAAATAAAACAAACTGATGCGTGAAATCACCACATTGACACCAAAGAGACTGTTACACCATCTTTTCTAATTAATTAACAATGTAGATGCATTTCAAGTGTTACTACAAATGGCAAAGATTTCTGCTGTGACTGTCTTTGTTCCCATTCTCTCTCCTGGCGCCCTCCTCACTCCGAGTCTGAGAACCTCTAATAACTGTTTGTTGACCACCGGCGATTTGAGTCCTGCTGAGATGTGTGCAAGTTTGTGTTGTGTGTTTGTTCCCTCAGCATTCCTCACTCATTACTTACATCAAGGCCTGTAATTAACTCCGGCTTTGATGCCTTCCCCCACCTGCTCATTTTCATCACACACACACACACACACACACACACAAAAACACACATGCATTCAAACATAAAATACATGTCTCACAGGAAGAAATGCACACTCACAACACTCAGTCACCGCTGTGAGACTAATTGTGCTTTAGTGGAAACAGAGAAACACTCATTTCTGAGACCAATCTCTGCCTTGGGTCCTCTGTGTGTGTGTGTGTGTGTGTGCTACTCCTGTGTTCTACAAGTGTTTTTGTCACACCAACACAACCCACTGATCTCTCACTGAATTCGGATCAATAAAAAAATGTGCTACAGACATTCAGACACTGTGTCGATGAGTGCCGACCACAGACCAAGCAGATGTAGCCATGACACTTATTCAATATCCCAAAAATATAACCATGCGCCACACAACATGGACTACATCTTATATCACACACACCCCCGTGTGTAATTGCCCCAAGCTCATATAAATATAATGGAATTCAGCAGAGCCACAAATGCATTATTGATGCATTATTGATTTGTTATAACTGTATTTTCCTGTGTGGAACGCTGAATCTCTTTTTGAGATCCTGAAAAAATACGATATTACAATGTTAAAAGCTACCATATCTAACTTTTTGCTAACTTTAAAACATACTCTCCAAAACTTTAGGGATAAGGTCGGACATTTTCTATAATAATAGCATTTTCTACAATCCCCATTCAGAGACTAAAAGCAAAAGTGAACTGCCTCTATTCATGGTTAAAGAGCACATGGCTGATCACTTTGCTCATTTCCAGCCATTTAACGTTTAATTTTCCCCGACATTACCACATACAGTCCCAAAGTACTCTTCACTCACCTTGCTGTCCCTGGACCAGAAATCAGCACAATGGTGTCTCTCCTCTCCACTCTCATTAAATTCACATTCATCTGCTTAGTTTGATGAAGTGGGTTTGGCTACAGCAGAGAAAGCAGCAGTGCCATTAGGCATCCAGCTGGACAAATATCACAAGATAATACAGGGGACAAGACTTAATACAACCTGAAATATTAAAGAGATAGTACAGGATATGAATGTAAATCGTCACACCAAATATACAGCATTATGGCCAAACTACATGCTACAGGGACCCAGACTTGAAATGTGCTGCTGGGCCTCCCATAGAATCACCACTGAACCTGTCAAACAGGCACAGGGGCCTCAGGGGTTGAGGCACATACACATATCTGCAACATCCAGGGTTTGATTGCCAGCCACAGGAGCTCTGCTGATGCCATACCCCTTCCTCTCTCCATCTGCCCTTGTTTCCTCTCTCTCTCTCTCTAGACTGTCAACTATCAAATACAGGCAACATGCAAAAGAAAGAGGTGCAAACCAACTACCAAGACACTCAAAATGTCCACAAAAAGACAGAAAATCACCACGAAAAGGTGCAAAATAACTATAAAAGTCATGCTTTCAGTTGGGTGTAGGAGTTCAGAGGGGGGCCTTTAACATGTCTGTGCCCAGAGGCCCCCTGTAAGCCCTCTTTGTGCTTTGTGTGATGCATTCTTTTGGTAAAAAAAAATTACAAAGCCCCAGGAATTTGGGCCATGCAGCTAGGCTAGTCAGTGCTGCATTTTATGATCTGACATACAGTATAACCAGTACTCGAGCTAGATAAGCAGGGATAATGGCTGGATTACTGAGGTAGCTGAGGTATTCAAATGAAACAGTCAATCAAGCTAGTGGGGCGGCCAAGACAGCTTAGCCTCAGCTGGCACAGTGTAGTATTTACTCTTTACTTGAGTGTAGGAGTTAAAAGCAATTTGAAATTATCTAGGGTCAGTTTAAAGTTACTGTAGATTAGAGCTAGAGAGTGGTGTCGCCTGTCATGAGGCCCAGTGGATTTATGGCAGCACGGCATGATACCCACTGTGGGGCCCAGCAACAGGTCAAAACACCGTTTAATGTGAATACCGTGCTTCCAAGTGAATGCTCCCCCAACATTTGGCACATTTTGTGGATTGATAACTATTGGAGAGCTACTTTTTTTTTTACCACAATAAGCCTGCAATCCATTTCTGTTAAGAAAATTATTATCATGGACGTGCCCACTGGGCACAGACCAGGGGGCCCAGGGGTTTAGGGGGCTCTGTGGTTCTAACAATCACAAAATGACTGAATGACTGAAACCACGAAAGAGCGATGGTGCCACCTAGCGCTGAGTTGAAGAACCTTACTAACCTAGATTTTAAGTAGCCGGTGTTCTGTCAAATTTTGCTACTTTGTAGAGATATACTACCTTGTTGCAAAATCTATGGACTGACTAACCCCACCCCAATCCATCACCCTAACCCTAACCACTTTGTGAACGGCGGGTAGCACGTCTTGATAGGTAGCAAAATTTGTCAGAACACCGGCAAACACACATTTTAGCTATACGCAGACACGCACATACCATCAACATGTATACAATAAGCTATGGCCTGTATTAAGCCTGTGATAGCAAAGCAAACTGACAGAGAAGAACTCACGACTCGAGTGCGGTGTGAATTTTATTTACATGTCCAGAGTGTTGGCATGAACCAATAACGTCCCTATTAACCACACCGAACTACAAACCACCGAACCAACCTGCAGACTGTACATAATACTCATGTAGGCTACTACACATGCTTTCTGCTTCCAAAGCAGGGTGTTTGGATCGTCTCACCGTATGAAGCAGTGGTGGCAGACATCTCTGACCTGTTTATTGGCCACACAACACGCCAGCGGCTCGGCGGAGAACAAAACCTCCCCTCTCTTGATCTTGGCAGTGGCCCGCAGACCGTTACCCTTTCCCGGGCTCACAAAACGCTCCAGCTTCGCAGACATATTCGGTCTCCCTCCACGTGAACCTGGCCACTGTTTACATCCGCAATAGACGCACGAACTGCGTCGTGACGTCACGAGCACGCACAAAACACCTTTGTCACCCGTATAGCCTATTAATTTTTCATATCAGTTCTATAGTTTTCTGTCTGCTACAAATAAATGTTAGGGGTCTTTTTTTAGGATTACAACCAGAGAAAGGTATCTTTGTTTACTTCACCTAAATTCTGTTTTATCAAAAATGTGAAAGAAATAAAGATATAGATAAAGTAGAAGCCATATACCACTTAGCCACATACCTCACATACCCCTTAGCCAAATACATTTTTCACAACTCCTGACGTTTAATCCTATAAACATTGCCTGTCTTAGGTCAGTCAGGGTCACTACTTTATTTTAAGAATGTGAAATGTCAGAATAATAGTGGAGAAAAAGATTTATTTCAGATTTTATTTCTTTCACCACATTCCCAGTGGGTCAGAAGTTTACATACATTCAGTTAGTATTTGCTAGCGTTGCCTTTAAATTGTTTAATCTGGATCAAATGTTTCAGGATGCCTGCCACAAGCTTCTTACAATAAGGTGCTGGAATTTTAGCCCATTCCTCCAGACAGAACTGATAGAACTGGGTCAGGTTTGTAGGCCTCCTTGCTCGCACACGCTTTTTCAGTTCTGCCCACAAACTTTCTATTGGACTGAGGTCAGGCTTTTGTGATGGCCACTCCAGTACTTTGACTTTGTTGTCCTAAAGCCATGTTGCCACAGCTGTGGAAGTCTGCTTGGGGTCATTGTCCGTTTGGACAAGACCCATTTGTGACCAAACTTTAACTTCCTGGCTGATGTCTTGAGATGCTGCTTCAATATATCCACATAATCTTCCTTCCTCATGGTGCCATCTATTTTGTGAAGTGCCCCAGTCCCTCCTGCAGCAAAGCACCCCCATAACATGATGCTGCCACCCCCGTGCTTCACAGCTGGGATGGTGCTCTTCAGCATCCCCCTTTTTCCTCCAGACATAATGATGGTCATTATGGCCAAACAACTCAATCTTTGTTTCATCATTTGTCCAAAGAGTAAGATCTTTGTCTCTATGTGCAGCTGCAAATTGTAGTCGGCCTTTTTATGTCAGTCTTGCAGCAGTGGCTTCTTCCAAGCTGTTTAAAGGCCCACTTGACTAAGTGGATGTAAACTTCCGACCCACTGGAAATGTGATGTAGTGAATTATAAGTAAACCAATTTACCTATGGTGGTGCAGTGGTTAGTGCTGTCACCTCACAGGAGGAGGTTCCAGGCCAAGGCCAACACAGGGCCTTTCTGTGTGGAGTCTGCATGTTCTCCCTGTTCCTGCGTGGGTTCGCTCTGGATACTCCAGCTTTCTCCCACAGTCCAAAGACATGCACTGTATCTTAGGTTGATTGCCGACTCTAAATTTGTTACCATGACATCTGTGGAGTGGCAAAAAAAGTAATATCTTCAGCTTAAGTGTATGTAAACCTCTGACCTCAACTGTAAATACACTGATGCTTCATAAAACATGTCCTGTGGTTGGGACACATAGTGCCTGGAAAAAAAAAAAGAGCATTTAGCTGATAAAGGATGGTCGCACAGTAAAGACAATCTTCGTAATCCAAAGATATGATTAATTACTACTGTTGGGCCAACTGAACAAAAATAAATCAAATATTTTTTCATCTTCTCCAAATGTCTTACAAGGATTGTTGCTAAGAATTTACCAGTCAAAAAGGTCAAGTCTGAAACACATGGAACCTGTTTTGAATCTACTCTCGTTTGCCTGTTTATTAGGTAAACTAATCTAAAACTAATGCAGCCTAAACCAGCAGTCCTGCAATAAATCCTCCTGCATGAAGGTGATACTGGTCAGTTTCAACCTCTCAACCTAGACTTTACTCTAGTACATTCTAATGAAATCTGTTCATGAGGTAGTTCAGGTAATATCAAGAGAAGCCCTCAGACTACTGAAATAGGTAACTAGCATCATCAAAATAAGACTGAACACAGCAGTTCACTTGATAAATGTGTCACTAATAAATATAATAGCTATAATATATAGCAGGCAGAGAGGTTTATTTTCCAGCAAATTCAAACATGCATCTTATGTCAGAGAAGCCAAACTTACTCTACAACAGAGATACATGGAAATGTACTTCATGGCTTTTTAAAAAATCACCATGCATATAAAATTTTGTGAACACGGCCCTTGTAAGTTTCAGTCTATAGATTGTTGACTCCATGCTGCTTTGGATGTGTAACATGACTGTACACCCCAACAGAGTTTTCTCAGGAGGCCAAATCTGTAAAACCCTAAATGCTCACAATCAACTGGGCTACTGTGCTTTGTTTTATTTATGTTAAATGTCATCCCTGGTAAATGTTCTGCTACATGACTGAGTCAAGCAGATTACTGTGAGACTTACAGACAGCCTACTGTAACCCATCTAGTACCAGAGCAATGTTTGTCAAATCACCTTCAGAATTTCTAAATACTACATCTGGCCAATACCCTTTAGTTGTATAAACAAGAATGCAGGGCAGTATTTTTGCAGAAGACACAAAATGGAGGCTCACAAAGAAGTTTCTTTTTTCAAACAGCTTTAACAGGAGACAACAGGGAAAAGACTCATCTCCCTTGTAACAAACTATAAGAACAAAGTGTAAAGATGTCTTTAGACAGTCCCTAAAACATCAGGTTGATGGTCACTGACAGTGGTACACACACAAAAGGATTTCAAATGTTCTGTTAATAAACAGATAAAAGAAATGAGGCTCACCCTGTGCCCACAGATGGAAGAAACATGAATCTTCTAAGAGTCTGGGTGTTACTGACAGCAGCACTAACAAAAAGTGAATGAAAATCAACAGCATATCACAATGACCCAGATGATGGTATTCAGAAAGCAGTTGTAGGTTATAACACGAGATCCAATTCTTTATCAAAGTAAAACTAAAACAAAAGATTTCTTTTAATCACCTACATTTGCAATATCTATTATTATAAATACTTAAAACTATATAAAAGATTAAATAAGCTTATCTGAGTGATGGTCATCTGAACCAGCCAGAAGACGTGCAAACAAAAACAAGAATCAATCTATTTCTTACATCCCGGGAAAACCTCATCTCTCTAATGAACTGTTACAGACACGTGAATCTGTCCTTTTGCTCTTGACTGCCATGATTATTAGGACCTTTGTGAGATATGTGGTTTTTCTAGGCCACTTTCTGTGGCATCCAGTTCGGTACAAAATAATGGACAGGACACCAAACTCTGCAGTATGTTCACACATTAAAACTATGGATGCCTGACTCAGCAGAAATTGAGATTAAACAGTAAACTGATGAGACTAAGACTAACATCTGCTTTACAATGATCAGTTGAAGCAAGGTTGTGAGGATAAAGGGTGGATTTCATGAGCAAAGGGTAAGACTTTTACATAACATCACTTCTCCACCCAGAGAGGTTTCAGTAGATAGGAACACGTTACCCCTAACAAATATTAACTACGCTTTAAATGTGGTGTCAAACGCTGCCCAAAAATGATTCTGTAAACAATAACTTCCACACACTAAGGACGATGCCCAGTATCCTCTACAACACACAGCCAGGTATTGCTGCGCTGACACAGTGCTTCAAATGATCACGTCAATGTCAAGGCCTGACACAGAACATGTCTGCTAAATAACTGTTTTCTCATTCATCACTTTTTACTGTGCATAGCTCATGTTCACTGGCACATTCTTTCCACACTGAACCTGAAAACAGTTGGTGGATTTGGGTTTTTTTTTTTCTTTCTGATCAAATCATGTCAAGCCTGCATTTAGTCCCGGACAAACAGAACAATTCCCGTGGAAATATTGCAATATCTTTAAAAACAAAACCGTACCAGTCTTATGTGCAACGTGATAAACATTCTTCTGACAATATATACACAGGTGCACTGTGTTTCTCTACATGTTGCTTATGCTACACCAAAGCTAAAATTAGCTCATAGGAACCTATAACTGAACAGTTTGGACCTTGAGTCTCCAGTGGCAGCTCTCTGCAAATCCATTGTTGGTAGTTATACAAAAAAGGTAGCGACATGTCAGCCACATCAACTGTGTGCAGAGTTCTTCAGCAACTGCAAATGCAACGCATAACCTAGCATCGCAGCTGTTATATGTAAAAATGTGTAGGTTTCCCCTTGAGACACACTTGATGTGCCTGCTGTCCATCAGCAGCTCAGTTTTGATAAGTACCAAAACAATCCTTGTTAATCAGACAATATAGTGTATTCACCGGTGACACAAAGCAACTCCAAACTTTCAATGAAAGGTTTAAGACATGATTAATACATGATTTCATTCCAAGTAGTAGACCACAGAAAAGTTTGTTCGTTTTAAAATTTCATTTGCAATTTTAAAAAGTCAGCAATAAAAGCAACAGCAGTGGTTGCAGCAGTTTGTAAAATGTCCACTGGGTCATTTTCTATTTGTGCAGTGCGTGTGGAGAGAGCTCTCTGTGCTCCTCAATCCACAAAATATACATTACACATTTGTTACATCTCCACAGCTGGTATTACTTTGTTCTTATTGTTAACTGAGGAAGCTGAGTCCAGAGTGAATCATAGTTGATTTCTCTACCGGTGACATTGGAAATTTAAGTGACACCGGTTGACAGTGAATAAGGAAACGGCTCATTCAACAAGACACTTATGTCAAGTCAAAATTTTAAACCTCTGGCCTGGTCTCCATCTTGTTTTTATCTGGACAAGGCTGAGAGAGGTGTAGGTCAGCGCGTCCTCCCCTTCCTCTTCAATTATACTCTCCATCTGTTCTGCTTTTCTTTCTGAGTTTGTCTTGTAAAGGAACATCTGACCAATGACTTTTAGTCTCCATGAATCCTGGAGCTGGATTCACAGAAGACTAAAAACTCAACAGAGTAAACTTCCAAGTGCAAACTGTGTCTGATATACTCATATAGCGAATTAGGCAGCATAATGACCACACGGTGGCAGAGACTGTAGCAGTTCCCTGGCACCTCAGAACACACTGTCCCAGGAAGCAGCAGAAACAGCTGGGACCTACGGTGATAAACAGCAGCTCTCAGTGTTGGCAAACTGTTTGCTGCTATGACCCAGGAGTGAACCAGTGCTGGATCTGTGCTATCCTGCGCTGTAGCTCGCCAACATAGAAGTCTGCATTTCTGGAGAAGTCCTGACAGACTGAGGACTGGGAATCGCCCAGAGCACAGTAGAGGGCGGTGCCACCCACGCTGATCACTACGGTAACCAGACAAAGCAGGAAGAGAAGCAGGCAGGAGTCCCCACCGCCAACGTCTACAGAGAAAGAAAGACACAGTGAGTTGGAAGGAGGGTACACAAGAGCAGATTAATGTGTACTGTGGAACAATTTTGAACAATGTCACAATGGATTTGCACATTTAGTGTAGGTTAAATTTATCTCTGAGTCATAGGCAATAAACACACACACACACCATTCTCATAGCTGTCATCAGGAACTCTAAAGCGGACACGTCTTTTGGCCGTGGGTTTGTCAGGCCGGGGCAGTGAACCGGCAAACAGGCTCGTGTTGTCCTCACACACACTCCGCTTCTTCAATATGGAGACCAGGCCGGAGGCAGGGGACATCTGTGAAGAGAGAAGGTAAACCAACAAAAAACAAAGAGACATTAGCACATTTGGACACAAATACTAATATTACCACAATTTCTATTTACTCCTATCCTATTTCTGTTTGTGTATGAGGAAGAACGTGTCATCGGCCATGACCACCAGGTGGCAGTACACCACACAATCAGCAGCACTTAACCTGAAACCTATCAGTGCTCCCTCTATCAGATTCACTGTCACACAGTAGCAGGCACTGCTGTCCCAGTGTTTCCCACAAATACTTTACTCATATCTGGTCAACCATTTTAATTAATTAATTTATTTTTATCTGTTCAAGAGAATGGGGCCATAGTGCTCTTGATTTTCTTTTTATAGGCTACTATTTAAAAGAGAAACAATCTTATTTCATTATAGAGCTGCACATAGAACAGTGATTCACTCAGCCACTCCATGTCCCGCATCCTCTCCGTGTCTTTGTTCATAACACAATGCTGTCAATCTAGCTAGTAATCTAGCTGTCAAGCTAAAGTTTACTGCTGAGTTTACATAGCATGGAGGTATATGGACTGCTCAACAAGTGGATAAAGTTAATGCTAATTCCTAAACTCTGAGGCTGAATGTTTGCTCCCCCAGCCCATAGGAATATTGAAAAATAGAAGAAGATTTTCCTAGAGTTGAAGAGCTCATCCTGAGGAGCCGTAAAGACAGTCTGGACCAGATACACTGGCAAAATGGAGTTCAGGTTAGAAGTGCAAGAAAACACACAGGCCCAACCAGTGTGATTGGCTGAAGACAGAGATGTACTGGAGAGGAGGAGGGCAGCGGCCAACATGCTACTGTGTGACATGAACAGCACAACAACAACAACAACAGCAAGCACAGAGGCACTATTCATCTAATTCTGTGGGAAACACTGTCTCCTATCAAAGACATTATGCCCATTAGATTTTGACTTTCATCCCAGGCTCAACACAACAGTTTAAAATGCAAAACTTTGTCCAAGTGCGCATTTAACAATACTTCGGCTTATCCTAACATTACTTTATGTAGTAACAATGTAATGCCCGATATTACAGCTACTGCAGCTTAAACAGTATCTCCCTGCCCGCTCTCCTGTAGGTGATAAAAGCAGGCAACCGCACCTCGGTTCCTTCCATCTCTGCAGCTGCCATTTGTCTCGCCCTTTTTTGTCTTTCAATAATAGAAAAAAAAGCTTTTTGATGAACACATCAGACACAGATATGACACCACCAATCAAATAATTGTATCAGAGTAACAACACAGTAATCCTGCTGGATGCTGACACTGCAAGTGCATGACATTTCCTGTTCTCCAACTTCTTCCTCAGAGTCAAACTGTCTCAGTACAGAGATAAACATCATGTTGGCAAACAAATCCATAGTCTAGGATTCACAGTAATGGCTAGGTAATACCATTAGGTGTGCTTCCACAGGGGCGCCATGCTGTCCATTATAAAAGCTCTAATGGGCAGATACCAACAGACGTCAAATCACCAGTTTTCCGTTAACATTTTTAAAATGTGTTTGTGGTCCTCCCAGTGTTTTTCTGTTGAGTTCAAGAGCTACTGTGTCGGGCTGAAAGGACCGCAAAGTGTCACCAATCATGCCAGGCTAAATTCATAATCCTTCCTCTACACAAATGGATCGACAAATGCCCTAAATTACCCAACTAATTAAATGCAACTTGCTAAACTCTCCCCCACTCATCCACAGAAAAACACATCTTCACCTCCTCTACAGTGATGAGTTTAGCCATGTTGTCCAGTGAGGCAGCTTCTCTGATGATGTCAGCCTGCTCTACTTCGTACTCCTCCTCCTCCTCCTCCTCCTCTTCCTCTTCCTCTTCAGCCTGCTCCTGCTGCTTCATATGAGCCTCTTGAGGAACAGGAGTCTCCTGGTACATACATATCAATATATAGTTACAAAGACAGCAGTTACATTTGATGTTCTACTCTCTACTTGACTACTACAGTACAATTCTGGTTTAAACCACTAAAGTTCCTGCTGTTGACGACAACCAGTGATGGGTAGGTTGTTCCCAGGAATAGCACAACTCATTCATTATGATAAAGAGAGGAAGTGAGTAGTTAGCATAAACTGCAATAGCCGCCATTGCTTAAGAAACCTACACAAGCAAAAACCTCATTAACAGAAGAAAACAAATATGACACTGGTCCTGGTGACACAGACTTAGGAAAGTGAAGTGTAAAATTTATACCTAAACATAGGAGAAACCTACAGAGAACATACAGTGCATGGCTTTAATTTATGGACTGTGTTTTTTTTCTATTTACATTGATTTGTTTTTAAATAAACTTGAAACCTCAAAGCTAAATTGCCTTAAGTAGTCAACACATTCTGATGTATACCTGTGTCTGCTCATGTAGCTTCTCCTCAGCTAAAGCTTCCTGCAGCTGATGTACCTCCACCTCTGCCCCGCTGGACAGGCTCTCTGCTGGGACAGCTTTCTGACAGGCTCTGTCCTTCTGCTTCTGCTCCTCTTCTTCCTCTCCCTCATCTTTCATCTCCAAAGCCTCTGCTGCCTTCTCAACACCCTTCTCCTCTTCTTCCCTTTTTGCCTCCTTTTCCTGTGCAGGACCTAAATCTCCTCCCTGCTGCTCTGCGGGCTTGGACTGATCCATTCCTCCAGCTATAGAGGGGTGCTGACCATTTCCTATGACTGTAATGGTGTATTCCACTTCTCCTTCCGCCTCTCCTCCTCCTCTGTCGCTGTGCTCCTTGTCAGTCAGCTGAGACCTATGGAAAACGTCTGGATGGCTACTCTGAGAACAGGAGGGGTCTTCTGAGCTTCGCTCCATCCCTCCGTCAACCTGATAGGCTGGATGGAAAAAAATGAAAAAGATAAACTGAGAGTAGAGTGGATTTCAGCGGTGGTAGAAGGAGAGGTGGGTTCTCTCCTCCTCTGCTGGAGAAATGTACTAAAGTTAATTAGTGCCATTAATGTATGCAGACTGTTTGTCACCACAATTAACTCTATGCAGACAGCATGCATTATATGCAGCAATGTCTTTACTAGAGGCAGAACTGCTCTCAAATACACATTTGAGGGCCGATGCATAAAACCTTTACAATAAATCTTTTCAACACAGTTACACTCTGTGTGTAAAATTCAATGGGACATGACTTCATCTGATTTTCCGCATACTCGCTGCCTGAAGCTGGCGCATGAAACTGTACTGGATTTTCCTATTAACTACCAAAAAGATGCATAAATATCTCTTGTGTATTAAAAAAAATTATAAAATTGCCTCACAGCAAGAAGGTTCAAGATTTGAGCCTGGGCCAACCCAGTGCCTTTCTATGTGGAGTCTGCATGTTCTCCCTGTGCCTGCGTGGGTTCTCTCTGGGTACTCCGGCTTCCTCCCACAGTCCAAAAACCTGCAGCTTAGGTTGACTGGTGACTGATGATTGGAGTAAGTGTGTGTGTGTGTGTGTGTGTGGTTTTCTGTCTCTAAGTGTCAGCCTGTCATAGACTGGTGACCTATCCAGGGTGGACCCTGCCTCTCACCAAATGTCAGCTAGGATTGGCTCCAGCCCCCTCTGACCTTCTTCAGGATAAGCGGTATAGATAACACAGTATAAATGGGATGGATCACAATCTTCTTTTTAAAAACAACCACTAAACCATATCAGGGAGTCCACAAATTAAAATTCTCATCTTAAATCAGAGCTTTGGTCAAAATACAAGTGGCTTTGCTTGCTTTAGCCTAAATAAACATGCCACATATGAACTACATCCCAAAGCATTACATAAGATGAGCATGAACATTTATCACTGCTCTAAGAACCACTTAATAGCTTTTTCAAAAACTTTTAGTTGAACTTTGAGTTCATACATTCAACCTTGAAAGAGCAGTGCAACAGTGTAAATCCACCCAGTTGTGGTTTGTAGTCACCACACACCAACTCTGTCACACACTCACTCACCTGAGGTACATGCAGGTCTCAAAAAGTCCACAGATGGATGCTGTAGACACAAAACACAAATATATATCTGTCGAAATGCAGTGCTGCTTTTACATAACAAATACTTTAGTAATGTATAAATTACCAGCAGGTACACACCACTGACACTTAAAATGGATGTAACATGACATCAGTGAGTCAGTGAAAATGCAAAACACACATTCACTCTGCCCTGTCTTATGTATGCACATTCTCTCGCACTCTTGCAGGGACAGAAACACAACAAAAATGATGAGTGCCTTACCACAGCATCTCTCGCCCTTGGCCTGTGAACAGAAAAGAGAAAGAGTGCGATAGTGAGAAAAATGAAGCTCTGTTCCTGGTTTTAGTAAAGGAAGACGCAAAAGACGGGTGCTCCTTCTCTACTCTCCTAATCTAATATTAGCCTGAACACTTTCCCCTGGCTATTGCAACGTGTGTGTGTGTGTGTGTGTGTGTGTGTGTGTGCATGAGTTAAGCGAAGTGAAACCCTAGCAGTATGAAGGCTCAAATGTCTGAAAGCGCAGCAACAGCAAAGAACCATATGTTCAAACTTTCACTGCAGTGCTGGCTGCACACAAGGATATACACGCTCGCAGTCATACAGACAAATGCACACACTTCACCTGTCTGAGAGCGTATGTACAGGTGTGTACGGTGTGAAAGAGCGTGTCAGGCAGGTAACCTACACTGAGGACTACCTATTAAATATTGAAAAATTGCTTCACTTGGCTAGTTTGTTATACTTGAATGAGCACGCATTTCACACACACGTACTTCTATCTTTCTGATATATAATGATATAATGCATTCTCTAGCCCCTTACCCTAAACTTAACCATCTAAATGCCTAGCCCTTACCCTAACATACACCTGAACCCTAAAACCAAATCGTAACCCTCAAAAAGGTCTTTCAGAAAGTGAGGACTGGCCAAAATGTCCTCACTCTGTAGCAAAAATACTTTAGTCCTCACTATGTAGCTAGTACAAGAACACACACAGCAAGTGCTTACAACAGCACACAAGATGTAAACTTTCATTCAACTGATTATTGTGCTGTGAAATTAAAAGCGCATAAACCCTATCATACATTTAGAGAATGCTTTCATATAAAATTAACTAGTTGAAATATACTACCAATCCTCGCTTGTTTTAGTCACAAAGGAGCCGAGCTACAGGATAACAGTTCTGAATAAAACCCCCATCCTCTTCCATGTACTGCTGACTAGTTTTCTAATTAACAAAACACAGAGATGTTGTGTTGTTGTATTTTATAATTTGATGAACTAGACCAACTGACTCCCACTTCCTCTGGAATCATTTCTGCAATAAAATGCATGTTGCTCTCTTTGTCTGACTATTTTTAAGATTAACAAGTGTTATTTCCCAATATTCTGGACTTAAGATCACTTCACATCAACCAAGCAAAATAAATCACATATTGCAAGTTTCTACAGGTGTTTTCAGACCAACAATGAGGCCTTAAAAGCAAAAATATTTTTCAGAAAATGTTCTGAGCTGGTAACAATGAATACATAAACACAAACAATACAAAGGAGAAGAGTATATGCACAGACACACACACACACACACACACACACACACACACACAGTGAGACTGACCGACTGTGCGTCAGGCAGATGTGTTTAAGAGTGTCCAGATGTTGGGTCTCCAGGTCGGAAGAAGTCTTTCTACACTGACTCTCTAAGAGAGATGAAGAGAGACACAGTCAGAGGCAGTTAGGGGAAAATTAACATGGAGAGTGAATGTGGAATATTTTTTCTAATACACTATGAGAAAACCTCTAAGAGCTGAGCTCCCCTATAAGCAATACAAGTATTAATGCAACCTAGGCCCATAATCCTAAAAGTTTCCTGATAAAGTTTGCATCATATGATCAATCAAACTACATTATACAGTATATATCATAATTTGGCCTAAGATACCGATATTAAAGCCTGTTCATTTGCATCATGCTGTATTCACAGTATGTACTTCCATTAACTGTACACTTTTCTATAAATGATTTTTATATATCAGTTTGCCAAGCAATATGGTGATGCAATACACAGTAGGTTCTGTTAACCGAATATTTTCTGTAATTGACAGAATTTTTTTTTTATGACTAAAAATCTGAAGGCCATCCATCATTCTGGCAGATTAGAACACAGAGGGCGATCAACACTAACTTATAGTTAGGTTAAGAGCTACTAAAAAGCCCAAATGGTTGCTATAGCATTGATAAATGAGGTGAAAAAAAGAGGAACTGATGCAGTAGATGAGGAACAACTGAGACCTGCTCAATGCACCTCGCTATCTGGGAGCCGACAGCCCGTTGACAAGCCATTGACTGGAAGCAACGGAGCATATCCATGACCGCTACGGATCACAGAGGGGTGCGGCTGCGCCTCTAGTGCAGAAGGAGCATGTGCAGTGGATTCCTCCTGGTTAAGTGACTGTGTCAGGCTTGGGAAATATCTCATTCAGAGTCACTTCTAATCACTTCCAGAGAAAAATGTTTCCCAACATCAAAACTTTGGCTGAAGTGGATCTGGCAAGTCCTGTCCCCACTGCGGCAGCAGAGTGCGGGTTCAGCTTTCAGATCAAAATTCTAAGGGCCATGAGAAACCTAGTGACAAACACCTCCGAGTTCAGTTCATTTAGTTGACCTTCTTCTAAATGAGTTGTTCATATTTTAATGGTAATTGTCAAACTTTGTAAAATTGAAATGCTCATATTTGCTTATTTATGCACACTGGTTGCAGTATTTTTACTGACCATTGCTGTCATCTGTCATTACCAAAAAAAAAAAAAAAAAAAAAAGTCATCTGCTTTATGTGGCAATATAAAAAGTGGCTGCACATTAGCTCATTCTGTATATTAATTATTTAAAAAATGAAAAGAAAATGAATGTAAAATGCTGTTAAAAATTGAAATTGAGGGGTAATAATAAATTATGATTGAATTTTTATGACCCTGTCAAAATGACGGATAATGAGAAAGTCGAGCGTGACCTCTGCAATACACTGTTAGAAAGTTTGGAATATAAAATGGTCAACTGTGTCAGTTGTGTTCATATAGGACCTTGATCACTCTGACTCCAGTAACAGGTGACTGGGACTCAAATGCTTGGAACTTGAGATTCGACTCAGACTGGAACACTGAAGACTCGAGACTCGACTTGGAGTCAAACACTGGCAACTCGAGTACATTGCTGACTGTTGCTTAGTAGTATATGTGACAGCTGTGCTATGAGCGCATCCAATGATGAGGATTGGGTCAAAATGTAAAGTGACTCCCAAGCCTCATTTTAACGTGTAGCCATCTATATAAAATTTTATATAAAAAGTGTTTTGCACCATCACATTATTTTATTACATGCGAATATCACAGATTCTTAGATGTTACAGTAGACTTTCACTTTGTTGGTTAAGTTATACTATGAATATTTCAGTAAGTAGCTTGTTGCATAGACTAAAATATACACTAATTTGGGTATCTGTGCATCTGATGTACATGTGCTGCTGTAGGTGCACGTGTGTTACCCCACTGCTCCTGTAGAGTATTTAGGTTGTCCAGTAACCTCTGGTGATAAAGTCTCTCTAGCTGGATACACCATAATGCCCACTGGTCTGATTATAGGTTGAGAATATATAAAAGAACATATAGAGAGCTGTTTGTTTTAGATACTTAAAAACCGTACCAACTGTGATCCGCTCTATTGGAAATACAGAAAGACAAAGAGAGCGCTCCAGGATACAGTCTCATGTTTATGGATATGAGCAATCTGTCTTTGACGTTGCTTGATGCTTCTCTCTCTGTCTATACATGCATGACATGGCTAAGCCAGCTTGGCCTTGTCTTTGATTCTTTCATTTCTTCCCTCCCACTGTGTCTCTTTGCTCTGATTAGATCTGTCAAAATTTCTAGTGCTTGTTCATGCTGTCTTTCTGCTTCCATTTCACAGGCCCCCTTCTCTTACCTCCTGCTGCTGCTTTATACTTCGTCTTTATTGAGCTTGAGTTCAGTATGAGTGTGTCTCATCTTACCTCATCTTAGAAGAGTACTGTTTTGGCAACATACTGTAGTTTTCTTTTCCATCAGGTCAACAAAGCAGATCTAAGTATCTATCTACTTTCTACTCCCTGAGCACCTGGATATTCTGCTCAGACACTAGTGCTTTTTCTCTTTCTATAATTTTACCAAAATCTATTGTCACTTTCTTTCTCTAATCCCTCCATCCTTTTTATTTTCCACTCTTTTCGCCTCTGTCAGTCCTTTCCTCTTGCTCTTTTTAAAGGCGGTGAGGCATCAAGTAATCCACTGGAGCTTTAATGCAACAAGTCGCTCTGAATCCTCAAGGTACCAAAAGTAGTGTGTGAAACAACAGATCAGTAGTAGACAGCCCAGAAAAAAAAGAAAATATGTATATGGACAAGCTGGCAAAGCTGCGCCCCATCTCCTCATCCTCCAACACACAGTGACACACACACACACACACACACACACACACACACGCAATGTGATAAGGATACAGTTTTCCTGAAGGACAAAGGTCTCAGCAATCTGCAGAGACAGAGATTATAAACATCATTAAAATCATGTGCTTTTATCAGATCTGTTAAGTGACAGAAGCTACGAGGGCAACTGTGGCTCCTGAACACAACACAACACAAGGCTCTGGACAAATAAAATGGGTAAATACATCAGTACAGAACACTGAAACACCACATCATATTGACCTAAAAGAGAGTTAATGAACTGCTACTGCTGCAATACCGGAACTATTACATAGCTATGACAGAAAAAAAAAACAATCTGATGTCAGAACCATTATACACCAGTGAGAATAGTGAAAATAAGAGAAGGACTGACAAGGAGACAGGAGAAGGAGAGACATGGTGGACACTCTACCTTTCCTTAGCAAGTGTTGTTTTCAGGCTGCTCAGCTGATCCAGAACAAGAGAAGTGTGTGTAAGAGGGAGAGGAAGAAGGGAGGTTCGGAGGGAGGGCACAAAGGGCTCTCGCATTTCTAATAAGGCGAGAGGTGGCGACGACTGAATGACCTCTCTACGTAACTGTTCTGACACAGTTCAAAGTTTTCACTATACCTGAAAATCGTTCATATCTCAGATACATGTTAACTTTATATATACATATAATATGGCAAGCTGTTCAGGAAATAAAAGCTGATATTGAAAAGCTGAATATATTGAATGAAACTTGAGAATATATAATAAAAGCCTGAATATATATATAATGAAAGTCTGAATATATTGATTGAAATTTGAATATATTGAATGAAACTTGAGAATATATATAAGGAAAGTCTGAATATAAATATATATATATCATAAAAAG
>NW_018127890.1:742630-756731 GCF_001952655.1 Monopterus albus | reverse complement strand
CTGTTAAAACTTTGTCAGATACAGCCCTATACCGGATATTTAATTGTACATGAGATTAAATACCCTACACTGAATAATATTTTTTGGTGGCCTTTATTTTTGATGGCAAACTGATGAGGTGGTCTTGTTCTGCCATCTGTCATAGATGACTCTTTCCAGCTGCTACGCAACTGTGTTCAGTAGCCTGCTGATCCTTCTGGACCCTTTAACATCTTTATGAAGTCTCACAATCTTGTTTCTTACTTACTCAGGCAGTTCCTTAGCATACGGAGCCATGCTGTATGAGACAAAACCTGGACCAAAACTGAGAAAACGGTGGTGTTCACGAGGTCTTTTACAAGTGTTGTAGGCCTTACTGGAAATAAGATGTGTGCTCACCTTTGATGCAGTGAGGTTGTACTTTGGGGCCCGTATTTAAAATGTAGCCTATCTGACCCGTTTATTTTTTTTATTACCCATGAGATCAGATACCCTCCACTTCAATAATATACAGTTATTGTAAGATAATACAATTCTGAACCACTTAACATTATAGTGATAATGGACAGGAGTGTACTGTTTAGCTGTAAACTGTAGCCCTTAATTAAACCTCCACATAAATGCCTTTGATTAAACTTGATTAAAAAAAGCTTTGGCTTTACTGGACTCAACTGTAAAGTTGCTGCCACAGGAGCACTAATGTCAACAGTCTCTTAAAGTGAGAACAAGATGATGGTCTGTTGTCCTCTAAACCCGAAGTGGAGAGAAGACGGAGAGTTCATTCAACTCGTGGAATTGATGCGTCTCAAAGAAGGTGAGGTGCGCTTCAAGTATTTTCATACGTCTGCAGATCAGTTTGATGATTCACTGCATCGAATCAAGCCATCTGTTAAGCATGCCAGCACACACAATATTCCTGTTTGTGTAGATGTAGCACTGAGGTTACAATACTACTAGAGCCGCGTGCATGCATGCAGCCCACTTAGAGCGTGCCTGTTCAGATGTGTGGGTGACAGTGTTGGTGGTAATACGTAGCTTGTAGTGTCTGACATGTGAAAGAAATAAGAGAGATAGGTTACCTGGTGAAGGTACTGTGGAAAGTGAGTGTCATCTCCTTTTTGTGCCAACTGCTCCAGAGACTCCAGTGGAGCAGGGATTAGAATAGGCCCTGTGGCGCGGGTATACACTGAACAATAAGTGGGCACTGCCATGGAGGTAATGTGCTCCCAGTTTGAGTTTATAGGTCCTGTGTTGGAAGGGGATTCTGTACCAGTACTCGTAGGCCCTGTGGTGAATGAAAGGCGCCCTGCTGTTGAAGCAGTAGTAGTGCTGAAACTTCTTGTTAATGAAAATGTCTCTGCAGCTGTGGCAGGTTCTGCATATGAACTAGCAAAGCCTCTGGTACATGTGGCCTCATGATGGAAGATGGGCTCTGTGGATGAGGTAAAATATTCTGTAGTGACATGAGCATTTTTTGCTCTCCTATCTGTAGCTCCTGTGATACATGTAGGCTCAGACGGGCTGGTGGGCCTTGTGTCTGAGGTTACAGTTGGTGTAACAGAATCTGCAGGCCTTGTGGTGAAGGCAGGTCCCAGTGTAATAGACCCTGGTGTGGAGGCAACCGATTCCATGTTGGAGATATGAGGATCCACTTCAGCATCACTGTGGCTCAGTTCCAGTGAACTGACCACTGGAATGACAGGGTATGTGGGATCTGGACTGGTTCCAGGGCTGAAAGGATACGGGGTGTCCGACAGACTGCCTACACAGGAAAGGAAAGACAGAGAAGGGACAGGTCACAGTGAACCTGCTGAAAAATATGGACTCACAAATAGCTGTCTAAAACTCCTGAGGAGCCATACAACAGGTTATAGACAGGTGTATAATGGGCTGTTAAGAGTAAAAACTGTCAGTAAAAATGACATTTAGATTTTGTGACAAAATTCAAAAGATGAAGTCATGAGCCAATTTACTAAAATTTGATGTCTTTTGTTAGTAGCACAGTACATCATACTAGCATAAGGTAATCTTTATATGTTAGACAGTAAGCTAACACCTGTGTGATTGGCTCTAGAAACCAGATAACTCTCATTCTCTCTCTCTGAGAGAATGAGAGTTGTGTGCCAGTTGTGTGTCATGTGTCAAAACCGCATGATAGTTATCAGAGATAACTTCTCTCTCTTCCTCTCCTCACATTCTTTGTCACCCTTTCACTCTACACAGAGCCTCCTTCCATCTAAACTGTGCTGTATCAGTCTCTAAATGTTTTTTCTTCAGTCAGGTGAAATGTCAGGTGATCAGAATGACACCATCTTTCCCAGTCATCCGGACCTCAGTTTAAAATGCCAGCTGCTTAAACCACCACAACAGACATTACAACAGTGAGTAGGAGTCTTAAAATGGAAAATTGATAATACATAAATAATAGGTAAACATTCAAGCAATATTTGAGAACAAGCATCTCCCATAGTTAAAAACCTAATCTTGGACTGCCAGGCGTACTATTACCATACTACATTTATTGGAGTGTCAGAATACTTGGTATTTAACTAAGAATAAGCTGGGCATCATTATACAGTGTAAAAATACCTTTTTAGGGGGTTATTTAGTTTGTATATTGCTTCTTTGTGTTTGTTGATCTTGTGCAGCCCTATAGCAAAAGAAAAAAACTCCCAACATGCATGTATTACTATCACATCGCAAGTTCAATATAATTTTCTCTTGAACCATTTTATTTTAAAGCTCTATAAAGCAATACTTTTATTTTAACAATAAATTGACCTGGTGGCATGATGTAGCAAGGCTACAAGACGGTAAGTGTACACTATCTCCCCGTGATAAACGTAAGACAAAGAGAGTGAAAAGCTAACAGCCAGATTTTCCTTCTCAGGAGTTGGACAAGAACAAACGAGAAATAAAAGACTTGCCATTTGCCAGGTGGTGAGAAACACAACTCCAAATGAATACTTGCTGCTCTGTGTCTGCTTGGAGTATAAATATGCAAGTGTTTGCCAATACACTGCTTGTAACAGTTTAAAAAGGCTTGGCTGTGTATCAGCTAGATTGCTGTGTTCTACTGCCCCAGAAATAGCAAAAAAAAAAGATTACTTATGGCAAAAAGAGGTACAGATTTGAAAGAGCATGTGCAACTGTACATCCATGTGTGTATATAATACCGTATGATTTTCTTTTTCAGTGGGTGCATGCTGCCTACCAGTTTCTGAATATGAAGAATCAGTCATGGGAGTATCTGGAGACTGGCAGCAAATTAAACTGCTTGATTCCTCTGATTCTTCCTCCTCTTCTACTTCCTTCATCACCTCATCCACATCTTCATCCTCATCCTCCTCTCTGCCTCTTCCTGTGTATCCCTTATTTCCTTGGTCCTCCTCCTTATCCTTCCCATAGTTAAGAGAAGTTTTTCGGATGAGCCCCGCTTCAGTTTGCGACAGAGAGAGAGTCTGTGTGAGCGTGTTTGTCTGGTTGAGGTTTCGAGTTTGGGCAGTGAGAACTTCAGGGTTGGGTAAGTTATCACAGAGGTCAACCTCACACATAGGAACTTGCGACATTACTCTACTGTCTCTCTCAAACTGACCTGTAGATTTAAAAAACACAGCAAAACAGAGGATCAGCTCAGCTTTTTTTTTTTTTATTAACAGCTTTTAGCTGATGCTATTTTGACAATAAAACTCAAACAATTAGACTGTGGTTATCAGGCTGCTGTGCTTCAATATGCAATATACCGTGTGGTGCTTTAGTGAGATTTAAACACTCACCACCATGATCCATTGGGCTCCACCCTCACAGAGTTTGATCTTTCAGCTTGAAAGTCAGCGCTGCCTGTTAGACAAGCCCTTCTTCAAGCCTGCAGAGTTAAGGAAGCAAAAGACACAGAACACGTTTAGCGTCAATCCAAAGACTTCAAACAAACCCTGACAGTAAAACACACATGCAGAGGATTTACAATATGATATGAATAACGCAGTAACAATGTAAACACAGAGTAGAAAAAACACTTAAAAGAGACATACATTAGGCAAACAGAACATTATAAACTCCAATACAGTTATAGTATAGTTTATCCAAGACAACAGCACGACAAATTATGGCCTTAAGAATGACAATGAAATGAAATCAAAAGATCTGACAGAAAAAATAAGGTGCTCAAAGAAAGGATTTATGATAGGGCTGTTGGCTGACTACACCTGCATTAGATTATGCAGCAGGTGTACAAACTGGTAAATCGGTGTACAGTGTAAACCAGTATTGTGCAATAACGCACCTTTTCATTTTTAACACCCAGCTCAATCAACAAACCTGAATATAAAGAAACGTCTGTTTTCAAGATATGAATAGAAAGAACTCCAACTGCGAGACAGCTGCCAATACTTGCAGAAACTGCCTTAATCTTTCTGTTTGACATCTGTACCATCTGCAAACCCCGTTTTATTAACCTAAACTACCAAATATAAACATTCAAGTTAGGGCTCCTACTGTAATACTAGTATGGCATAGAATAGTATGAATGACAGTATATAATACTAACCGTCAACAGTGATTTAACACCCTAAACAGTTTTTACTATCTTTGGTGATATTCTGACTCCATGATGTGGTAAAATCCAAACCCCCAACAAGCACACACTTCCAGTCTAATAAAACCAACCTCAGAGGAATAGGTCTGTCCTGGTTTCCTGCAGTGCAAAGCTAATTGTTCTTCCTCTAACCCTGTACTTCAGCTCAGCCTGAACATCTTGAAAAAAAGAAAGCCAGGACAAACACCTAGAACAATTTCAGTTCTCTGTGTCCATTTTACCATTAAATCCCTTATGGAAAATGGTGCTTAAAATATGGCAGCATTTGTTTTCCAGAGAAATATCTTGGGAAACAAATCTATGAAGAAAACTAGACAGCACTCAGAGAGTGCAAACCTCCACCAAGGGGCATCACAACATAACCATCTTGCATTTAGGTTGCATAAGCTCTATATATTTTAATAACACCTTCTGGATACCTGCTATATCCCAAAAGGAAGCCAAGTCTGCTTCCCTAGATACCAACATGGAACAGAACCAAGTATGCCAAGAGAGACCGCTTGGAACCTAATTATTCCCTTTGGACAATAAAACTGTCCCAGACTATGACAAACAACTGTGCCATTAGAACTTATGCAATAACAACCTCCAGATTACAGACAAGGGTCTTATTGCACCTGTTCTTATGCTCTGCCGATGTTTCTATAATCACTTTGATGTCCCTCTTCTATAGTGCCTTCTGTCCGTACAGCCACCCATCTTCCTCTAATTTTTGTCTGTGCCTTGGTCCACAGGACACCATAAATAATGAAAGACAGAAGAAGGGGCCAACAGGGAATGTTTATTTCATTTTTTTAGCAGTTAAGTTTTTTTTTATATGGTCTTATTTTATATGTTTTTTTCTATTGCTGTACTGACTGGAGGTCACTCTAAATTTCATTGTGTTACAATGACAATAAAGGATTATCTATCTATCTATCCATCTATCTAAACAGACCCTGTCCTGACAAAGACTTGAGACAGACAGCAGAGCTAGAGACAAACAGGGCCATATAGATGGGTAATAAATGAAAGCAAAAACCTAAAGTGATCAACAGTGCTCCTCTAACAAAACATTCTGCCCAAGACACTTTTTATCCCCATTACACCAATCAGTAACATAGAGCTGCAACAACTGGTTGAAAATTAACAGGCAACTATTTGGAAGCAGCAATCATCAACATTTTCTGGCTCCACCTTCTTTAATGGAGAAAGCCATGCTTTTCTTTGTCAGACATGAGAATAAACTCAACATCTTTGGATTTGTTGGACAAAACAAAACACTGGAAGACACCGCCTTTGAAAGTTTTTACCAATGTTTGACATTCTGTGAATAAAAAGACAAATCAAACAATATATATATAATAATCAGCAGATTGAGTGACTGCTGCATCTTTAAAAATTCCATTTAATTTCTGATCCATTTGAAGGTGTCAATGAGAACGGACACATGCAGACATACTGTGGGACAGGCACGCTGACAGGTCACAGTATGTATACATACAGCTTACACAATGCTTAAATTAGCTTAAAATATATCACAGACTTGCGGTATTTGCATCCTAATCATTCAAAGGGATGGGGTATTAGTGTCGGATAGTCATCAAGGTGGGCCAACAGGTCTAGCTGGTTAACCTAAAAAGGATACGTCAAGTACACATATTTAACATTAGCTAATGCTGAATATAAGTGACTGGAAAAACATAGACAGTGACCGAAAAGCAGTTACAGCAGATGGTGAATGTCATTTTCACCATAATGTTACGGACACTGCTTCTGTCAACATGGTTAAAAACAGATGCAAAAAAAAAAAAAGCCCCCCAAAAAAAAAAAAAAAAAAAAGCTATCTTAACCTACGTAGACTGTAAGATCACCTAGCGTTAACAGGACATTAGCTTCGCGGCTATCGTTGCTGCTCAAGCGGCGTTGGTTTAACGTTATGCTTCCTGACAGGCTTGTACTGTTTCATCAAAGTGCTGGAAAACACCTGAGAAGGGCTAAGCTAATAACTAGTTGGATGGCGATACCTGTCGCTACGGTGACAGATCAGCTAGCATGCTAGTTAACCCGAGCTAGTCGTCTACAACAGACACATCTGGCCAACACTCCGCGAAGATAGCCTTCAAATATAATCACACTTTCACTTGCTTTACACAGTTTGAGATCATTTGACATTTACAACCTCTGACATAAAAAAACGAGCAAACAGTACTTACAGCTGAAGGTGACTGCTGAGTGGTAAAACCTGGGGCATCTGAACGACAGGATGAGGATGTTGAAGTAAACACTGCAAATGTTACCACCAGCCGCGGGAGGCCGCGCGATTATCGTCAGCAGGCCTGCGGCTGGTGGACTGTCGCCCTCTTCTGGCTCTTCCCTGCCAGTACATAGATTTTGATCGGCAGAGGAATTTCTCCACAATACACATGTACACATTTGAGACAATGGGCCCCACCCCTCCTACAACAGAGCATGAATGTATTATTAATAATACATTCATGCAATAGAGCCCAAGACTAAAAGAGACCCCATATTACATCAAACAACACACCAGTGGCCCCATTTACTCAGTTTTCAGCAATTTTGCATCTGTAACTGTCTTGCATGTCTTTGTAGTATTGTTGCAACTGTGCGGGTGATTGGCGCCTTTCTGGTAATTTTGAGCCACCTTTTTGTTGTCCTGCATATGTTTAGTTACAAAAAACATTAGGCCTATCACACTATGGACTCCTGCAAAACTTAATCCAAATCCAGTCTAACAAGGAGAAGCAGGCAATCAAATCTACTAGTTAGAGTAAAATCATTTATTTGAGAAACTATTTTTCTGGAGAACTATAACTCAATGAACTCAAGCTTTTAAGATGAGCACATTGTTCAAAAACAAAGAAAAGCTGTAAAACCGTATGACCAATTTAATAAATAACTGTCTTCCTTGTATGTAAGCAGGGGAGTAAAAACAGGAAAAGGCAGAGAGAAAGGTAATAGATTTAGTGGGGCTGAAACACCCCGACTCATCATGTGCACACATAATAAAACATGGCTAAAATCGGTTTCTTCCACAAACTAAATTATCAATGCATTCAACGATTGATAAAAACGAGATACGTTAGACATGCCACTTACACATTCAATTAAACATGACAGTTTGAACAAACAAGTTTATGTACTTTCAATGACTATACAAAAATATACAAAACATGGAAGCTATGCAGTGAAAACCTTCAGTCCTTTATGTGTGCAGTCCTTCTCAGTGAGCACTTCCTGTGCTACCAATGCCTAAGATATGGTTTGGAAAATTATGCAATACAAGACAGATGGAGGGTTGTGTTCTGTGAAGCTGCTGCTGTCTTCATGTTGGAATTTAGCTTTCATGGACTTAACACATTAAGACCTTTAATCTGCAGCCATTTGAAAATCTGTTAATGCTGCAAATCATTTAGAAGTACCACATACAGTAGACCACTGAAACAAATGTCTCAAATTCAAACTCATGGAAATACTGGTTCTGGACAACAAAAAGGGCCTAAAAATGTTCAACAACATCAACTCTTTATGCAGTCAAGTGCATCTGTTCATTTCATTAATATTTTACTTATTACTATATTGTGTTGCTGTGTATTTATGTATCTTCTGTGTGGCCCTATTTAACATGTCACACATTATTCTTATTTATGTTACATCATTACTATATCATACATATGTGTTTAGAGTGTAATTTTGTGTTTTAATTCCATAAATCTCTCCATGTGACCTGCTCGTCTATATTTTAGCGCCAGCCCTCTCTCTGTGTGTTTTCCAGGATCTCCTCATAAAGCCAGCTCTGTCTGAACTCCTGGCTCTTGTCTATCAGCTTGAACAGTTGGAGATACTCGTCTGGATACAAGTAGCCTGTCAGTATGTCCTTGGGCAAGCCCAGTTCTGCTACCAGCCTACTCCCACTGTCTGGTGACCAGAGGCTGCAAAAAAAAAAAAGAAAAAAAAAGACAAAGAATAAGGAAGAGGAAACCAAACTCAGGAAATGTGTCAGCTGGAAGAGGCTACAGTATTGCTATAGTATGGATGCATGTGTCTGTAAGTCTTCTGCCAAGAGCGATTCTTTGATGCAGTACGTGCAGCGTGTGGGCCTAAAGCCTGTGTTCCAGCTTCAACAACTGTGTGTCTGTGCAATGCTTACTTGAGTCTGTCGACGAGTTTGACCTTCCTCTTTGCCAGACACTGTTTGACCATCATCAGAAGAGTTGAAGCATTAGAGGGAGTGAGGCCTGAGGAGAACAGATCAGCCCGTGGACGCAAACGCACTAGGCACAGGTGGTCATTGGGAAGCTGGGGGGAAGAAGGTAAAGGGTTACCAGGGTGTTGTTTTAAATGCACTATACCAATCAAGTTTGCGTAGTAATTTCTGAGTCTGCTCTCTTCCTTACATTGCCCTTAGGACCATGAAAACTCTGCTTTGAAGACACCACAAATGACTCCCAGGGTTCCTGCAAAGACAGAGACGAGGAGGCTGACAACTACAAGACTACGTTCACACTGCAGGTCTTAATGCTCAGATTGGATTTTTTGCTGAACTCCAATTTTTTTGCGCTGTTGTTCACACTGTCATTTAAATGCGACAGCCATCTGTGTCATGTGTGAACAATGCGCAGAAGAGGACGTGATGTAAGATGCAGCGTACTGTGTTTGCAGAAATAAAAATGGATGCGGCTCGTGATAGCATGTGCGTAGCGATGTACCAGTTAATGTGCAATCGAAATAAAGAAATAATAATAAGAACATCAAGAAGGAGGATAGCACAAATATTGCTTATGGCCTCGCCTTCTCCAGCGCAGAATTGTGACGTCTGTCGCATTTCAATGACATAAAAATCGCATGAAATGCGACATGGCTCTTCAGACTGAAGTCGCATTGCAAAACATCGGATATGTATCCGATTTAGGACCACATATGAAAGTGGCCAGGGCCGGATTTGAAAAAAATCGGATTTGTGCTGTTCACACTGTCATAAGGAAATCGGATATGGATCACATCTGGGCAAAAAGATTAGATTTGAGCCACTTCAGCCTGCAGTCTGAACGTGGCCCAAGACTCCTCCCATCAGATTTACATTTATGTTGTGTGGAAATACTGAAGTGCACAATCACAGGCATCAACTTCAAGGAACTTTCATTCAGTTTTTCTCTTTTCACTGGAAACTCGGGCTGAACGATTAATCATTGTCAAATCGAAATCACAATTTAACGGAACGCAATTTTCAAACTGCAATTAAAGGATGCAGATTCTAAACAATCTGAGTGGTGTCACACAGATCTGCCCTCTTTCGCAGGCTTCACATGAAGCCTGCAAAGTAAACAAATAAGCAGACAAGACACACCAATAAATGTCACTTCAGTGTTGCTAGTTACACTGAAAATAGCCATAGCAGAGGCAAACCCAATCACTGACGACCAAGAGACAACACTAGTGGCAAAGTGAAACAGTACGTTGCTCACCCAGACTTAGTTTTATTAGACCAGAGGATGCAGGATAGGAACAGGTAATGTGCCAAACATGTCTGGCTAAAGCAGCAACCATGTGAGGCGACATTAAAATAAATAAATAAATAAATCTCTTATGATAAATAAAATGGTCTGTCCCATTTTTTCGTATTGATCATTACGGGATGCAATTTGTCATTTTTAATGCTTAAATGTATTCTCCACTGTGGTGAAAACATCACAATGCTAAGTTGAGCTAAACATGCACCATCATCTTTATATAACAGTTGCATAATCAAAATGTTATTGGCATCCTTCCCCGTACGCTACCTTGTGCAGGAGTTCGATATCACAGGCCATCTGCCAGAGGACACCGAAGGCTCTGTAGTTCATCATTTGACCCGGACGTGCCACCAGTTTCTGAAGGAGAAATCCACAGGGATCAAAGAAACACACAGTCAGATTATGTCTCCCTTGACTTGTGACTGTCAGCATGGACATGGCAATCTTCAGGCCTAATCACTAAATTGTGTTGGTAATACTAACAAGTGCAGCATGTGAACTGGCTCAGATCTGGGGAGATGAATATAGCCAACTTCATCCTCATGCAGACAAAGACACACCATGTTATACTTGACTGACAGAGACTGAACATTCTTTTACCAGGTACTCCTTCTCGCTTATGAAGAGGTTGAGCTCTATCCTTCCATATCTGTAGAAACTTAGCCGTTGAAACAAAGCGTAAATCATCTTCAGCAGCGTGCCGCGCTCATTACGCTGGGGCATGATACCCACCACCTTCACTGGGATGTCTAGATACACACACACACACTTTAGATTGACTGTGCACTGTACATGGCAGTGTCCAATCAGTTAAGTGGGTTACTACATAAAAGCTACATGGCAAACCCTCGCACTAATTAAATATGATTTTACTTTTTTTTTTTTAAACCATTCTTGATTCTTAAAATTTTCATTTAAACCCTTGAAACCTGTGAGCAATAATCAAGTGTATTAAGCCTTTATGCTCAAAGGAAGGATTCATTTCACTTCCAAGCATTAGAATAATGTTTACTGTATGAAAGAGGTGGGGTGTGTTTGCAGCCAGAGAGGCTGAACTAAAGGAATCCCCTTTGTATCCATTTATGTATGAGAAAGAGATTTTACAACACAGGTCGCTGCACTGTTTGTGTGCATATTTTTCTCTCACCATCAGTCCAGCTAGATTCTGATATTCCCAGATCAGTGAACAGTTTGTCAGCAGACATGACTGGGGGTCTTACAATTCCACTGCCAATAGGGTCTAGTTTAAAGTAATCGCAGTGGACCACTTCCAACTGACCATCAAGACGACCTTCCAACTCCTACAACATGAAGAACAGACTGAGACTGCATGGGTGAATGTGAAGACTTGAGAAGACAGACAGACCCCAGAAACTCTGCAGAGAAATCCAGGTGGTTCTGTTTCTCTCCCTCTCCATTCATATTACTATACATTGTTCAATAAATGATGATTGGCACTGCAGTGATTCTCCCTGTGAATTAATTCTATACACGACAAAGGCAAAAAAGAAAACTGAAGAAATAATGTCTCATATTTAAAATGAGTTCGGTTGAAACTCGGGATAAGGACCACATATGGATACAAAAAGTCATATGATTCTAAGAGGTGTTTGTTTTACCTGTAGATCGTTAAGGAAGGGCCTGTCCCCTTCAAGAGCCACAACTCTCTGAGCGCCAGCATTAAGCAGTGTCCTAGTCAACACCCCAGGACCTAAGAGAGGCAGACAAAAACACAGCTGGTCAATTTACTGTTGTTTCACTGACAAAACTAATAGAGTCCACAAACATAGAAATCATCTAAACATGTACACATATCTTTCACTTTGGCACCCGAGTCAAAAACAGAATAGTTTACTTTGTTCATGTTTGTGCCAAATTTAATGACTGTTACACACCAAACGAACACATCAATATTCAGTCTACCTTTTGTGTTTCACCCCGACTTAAATATTCTACAAAGACATACCTGGGTTACATTCAAAGATAACAGTTTTAGCATCCTCGGGTCCTAGGTGCTGTGCTACTACTTTTGCCAGTTCTGGGTCCACAATGAAGTGTCTCATTGTTTTGCAGGCCTGAGCACGGTGAACATTCTCCTCTACATCTCCAAGGTCCAAGAAGTCATACCGGCACAGAGGCCGACACTGGCCCTGGAGAAAGATGAAGAGTGTGCAAACAATCAACAACATATGTGAAACAAGCCTGACAGCAAATTGATAACCACAAACTCAATATTACTATCAATACACACATTTTCTCATCAAATAAAAAGGTTCAAGCAGCAAGAAAAAAAAAAACCACAGTATATTAAGATAAAACCACATATATTAAAACTTTAATGGTCCCTGAGGCAAAACTGGAGCACTGCAGCAGCAAACTGAAACACTGCAGGCTAACCACAGTCAGCTGGGGCAAATCATTTGAGCCTAGTGCAAGATTGGAGTAGGTCTGTGTGTTGTGGAAGTTGACAAAGCAAGACCATGGTGGTAACAAGACATGCTGGAGGTTTTCCCAGCTAGTCTGAAAGCCTTTGTTGATCCTTTGCTGTAGGAAGAAAAGTGTTGCTTCGCTTGCCCTTTTGTCACTGCAACACAAATGATTTAAAATGAGTGAACACCTGCAGAGCCATGGACCATGTGTGGGAAAAAACACACATCATGTAAATACCACAACAATGGCAGTTACATAATTCCTTAAAAGCTGGGACTTTTCCATAAGCTTACACCACACTGATAAGTACACAAAGAAGCACAGACACCAGTTAATCCACAGCAGACACGCATTTCATACACTCCACATATACACCAAGATGCAGTGGAAGACTAGTGTCTAGAATACGGATAACTCCCTACCTGTACAGCCACAGCAGACAGGTTTGTGTGTGTGCGTGCAGACGAGTGGGATGTCCTATCTGTATGGGGCTGCTGTGAACTTGAACCAAGCATGGGCCAACCAGGACCTGAAGAGGGGGAGTCCAGGCTGTAAGCCCTTCTATAAAGAATAGAAGTCCCAGTAGCACAGAGGCCAGACGGAGCCATAGGGACCAATAGTGCCTTGTGCAAACAGGTTCTACGTCTGATGGCCTGGCAGCAAGCAGAGCGCACCGCCAGCTCCACCACTCTACGGATCTGCCTGGGCATGGTGGATCACTGGATCTAGTATAGAGAAAGATGTGAGGGGTTTAGTGACCTCTTCAAGAGGTCACTGCCTAGAAGGAACAGTGAGAAAAGAGGACAAGGGATTTCAAAATTAATAAATCATTTCAGTGGCATTAACTCACATTTAAACATGCAGTATGTTTCTTAAGGAGTCCATGACTGCTTTTCTGTGTTTTCTGACATACAGTATCTACTATGTTACAATGACTTATCTTAAACATGACTGAAAGCTCAAAAAAAACAACAACATGTACTTATGTTGCTGTACTTCAATACAGAAGCAACTCTGTTTCTACAACTCTCATGAACTCTCCATGAGACTTTCTTTCAACTATGAAAAGTTTAATGCTATAGTTTATGGAGTTCCTTGAATGGCCATATTCTCCAGGCTGTGTGTGTTCATGCTTGCCTGACATCCACTGGTGGGATTCTAAAAGCCGTATTTTTCAACTGCACATGGTTTTGTGGATATATTTTACCTCTTGCTGCCTGCACTGTGACCAGAGAATGTGGAGAAAAATACAAGGCCTGAAGTTAATGCATGTCCAGGAATGTTCATGTAGAGGGACTCGTTTTTTTTTTTACCTGACCAGGTTTAAGGTGGCTGAATGGAGCGGCTAGAGAACATACAATCAGCCGGCCAGTGAAGCACACAGGGGCGGTGAATGATCAGCTCATCAACCTGGATTCCCCTAGAGTACAGTACCGGTTTGTTTTGACGGCTTGAGGCCAGTGTGTCTGCCGCATGTGATGTGTTGTGGGTTGGCGATGGAACTCTAACGATCCATGATGTTATTGCTGGTGCCAGGCTACCTGCTGAAATTAATTTCACTGCTGTGGGAAAGTGGTCGCCT
>NW_018127890.1:740198-742554 GCF_001952655.1 Monopterus albus | reverse complement strand
CATGGACACTTGAAATAATATTTCGTTCGATTTCTAGAATCTACGAATACTTTCTGTTGCCAATCTTTAAATGTTTTGTTTAAATATTCTAAAATAGCCCACATTTATAATAATCGCCTTTTAATATCTATTTAAGATTAAATACAAAGATCTCTGTAACGTTAAATCTGCTAGCACGTGGGGAAGCAAACTTCTCTAACATTTGACTTTTGATCTAGTCACTTTCTTTCACCGGTAAAATCAAAATACTTTGATCATCGACTAAAAAGGCACAACATACAGGTCAGACTTTGTTACATAAAAGGTGGTTAACAGTTTGATGAGACTGATATAACTGTTAGCCGACTGGCTAGCCGCGTGCTAACGTCACTCAAAGCTATTGCATGACATGCATACAATAATCATTTCATTGGAAGAAACGCATGCTTACCTTATTATAGAATATCCGTTGTATTCGAATCTTACGACAGCATTGCTCTAAAACTGAAACTGGCTTTCTGGTCGCTGGTAAAACTCTGTGACATTGAATTCTATAAGCACATTGACCCTACGCTCGATATTTTCGTAACTTTCTTGCTGCTGCAGGCGCATCTGAATGTCGTCACCAGCAGGCGACTAGGGCAACAACCAATAGAAAACTATAGGATGTTGTCTAGCTAACGTAATTGCTGCAAAATAAACTTTTGATAAATTTGCTGGCCTAAATGACGCAAGCCTCGATACGCGCATCGTGGAAACGCCCCCTCCCCTACTCGGCACACGCTTCGAAGCCTCGATACGGAACGTGACATCACTAGCTGTATCAGGGCGAGGAGGTGAAGGTGTCGTATTGAGCTACCCAGTTTGTCCGTTGTCACTATGGCGCGTGTTGAAACATCCTCCAGCAGGCCGTATCACCTGGTTATCTTCGGAGCCTCTGGGTTCACCGGACAGTTTGTGGTGGAGGAGGTGGCCAGGACCGTGTCCGAGGGTCCAAATGGGAACCTGAAGTGGGCCATAGCGGGCAGGAGCAAGCAGAAGCTGGAAAGAGTTCTGGAGCAGGCCGCCGGAGTCCTCGGTATGTATTTGAGTACTCGCCTTAGTTATGCAAATTCAAGCAAATTGTATTTGAACTCACGGTCCTGCAACAGGGATATCTTTTAATTAATTTGTTAAACTAAGATAATGTTGCCCTTTTAATCCAATTTTCCGAGAATGCTTGTGTTCTTAGGCAATGGGAAATTGCTAAATAACTCCGCCTCATGATAGCTATCTCTCTCCCTGTTAGTGATTAGGTTAGTTTGATATGACTTTGACCTTAATCTCTGACTGAACTCCAAAGTATTAGTGAGGCTGTAACACAAAAGGAACTGTTTCACTTAAACCTACTATTCGTATTAAGGGCAGCTGATTGTCTTGATTGTCCAACCAGCAGTCCAAAAGTTAAGTGTTCAGTTTTCTATTATACAAAACGGAGAGATACGGGAAACGCTCCATTGCTTCATAAGTGATTAATCATTAATGAAAATACTTAGCAATAGATTTTCTGTGGATTGATTAATCGGTTAAATTATTATTTCAGTTCTAACAGAAATAGAAATAAGTTGTACCCAAATGCATTTAATATGTAGAATATTCAAGAAATATTTACTGAAAATATTTGTTATGCAAGTAATTTTCTAAGATGACAGTTCATTCAACCTTTATTTATACAGGGTAGTCAAATGAGAGCTCTCTCTCTCTTTTGCAAGGACACCCTTGAAAACCTGTCTTTATACTCTCTCTATTAAGCAAACAAAACAAATATTTGACACTAAATTTAAAAACTATAAATTCATACACTTTGTATCCATGCAACACTCTAAACATGGAAAATTAAGCCCAAGACCTGGGAGCTATTCTGCTGTCATGACAGTAATGTGAGTTTCCAGAGGATTAGAGAGTTATTCTGTTGCCTCCTCCTCATTGGCTTTTTCTTCAGGGAGTGAACAACAGCTGATGGAACATACCCACTCATTGTACAATCCCCAACCATGACAGCACACACACACACAAACACACAGCCTGTCCAGTCATTCAGTGAGTGCTGAAGACTGCAGTTTATTGGTTTAAACAGAAAATTTCCCTCTTTACTCTTCACATATTTACATAAACTAATTATTATGGTGGCAAATTTCTTCAGCCCTGTCGGATCTTCCTTAGTGTACATTCTTTTGTAGCAGTTGTTGGCCAGTTTTTTACTGTTCATTGCCTTTGGCATTGCAGAATTGCATAGATGATGTTAAAGTCTGGCTGGCTCAAAATCTTCTTCATTTAAATGAAGATAAAACCGAATACATCGTCATTAGTCCTCACCCAGCGTTGACCATGTCAGATG
>NW_018127890.1:726793-734993 GCF_001952655.1 Monopterus albus | reverse complement strand
CAAATGGGAACCTGAAGTGGGCCATAGCGGGCAGGAGCAAGCAGAAGCTGGAAAGAGTTCTGGAGCAGGCCGCCGGAGTCCTTGGTATGTATTTGAGTACTCTCCTTAGTTATGCAAGTTCAAGCAAATTGTATTTGAACTCACGGTCCTGCAACAAGGATATCTTTTAATTAATTTGTTAAACTAAGATAATGTTGCCCTTTTAATCCAATTTTCCGAGAATGCTTGTGTTCTTAGGCAATGGGAAATTGCTAAATAACTCCGCCTCATGATAGCTATCTCTCTCCCTGTTAGTGATTAGGTTAGTTTGATATGACTTTGACCTTAATCTCTGACTGAACTCCAAAGTATTAGTGAGGCTGTAACACAAAAGGAACTGTTTCACTTAAACCTACTATTCGTATTAAGGGCAGCTGATTGTCTTGATTGTCCAACCAGCAGTCCAAAAGTTAAGTGTTCAGTTTTCTATTATACAAAACGGAGAGATACGGGAAACGCTCCATTGCTTCATAAGTGATTAATCATTAATGAAAATACTTGGCAATAGATTTTCTGTGGATTGATTAATCGGTTAAATTATTATTTCAGTTCAAACAGAAATAGAAATAAGTTGTACCCAAATGCATTTAATATGTAGAATATTCAAGAAATATTTACTGAAAATATTTGTTATGCAAGTAATTTTCTAAGATGACAGTTCATTCAACCTTTATTTATACAGGGTAGTCAAATGAGAGCTCTCTCTCTCTTTTGCAAGGACACCCTATTTACACAAGATAATGCACAATTAAACAAACAAAACAAATATTTGACACTAAATTTAAAAACTATAAATTCATACACTTTGTATCCATGCAACACTCTAAACATGGAAAATTAAGCCCAAGACCTGGGAGCTATTCTGCTGTCATGACAGTAATGTGAGTTTCCAGAGGATTAGAGAGTTATTCTGTTGCCTCCTCCTCATTGGCTTTTTCTTCAGGGAGTGAACAACAGCTGATGGAACATACCCACTCATTGTACAATCCCCAACCATGACAGCACACACACACACAAACACACAGCCTGTCCAGTCATTCAGTGAGTGCTGAAGACTGCAGTTTATTGGTTTAAACAGAAAATTTCCCTCTTTACTCTTCACATATTTACATAAACTAATTATTATGGTGGCAAATTTCTTCAGCCCTGTCGGATCTTCCTTAGTGTACATTCTTTTGTAGCAGTTGTTGGCCAGTTTTTTTACTGTTCATTGCCTTTGTGATTCAGATACACTAACAGACTTTCAGGAGACATTTTTGTTTTGCCAATGAAGGCCACACAACTGAGAGCATTTATAAAATGTTAGCTTCAGTTGGATAATAATGTAAAAGAGGAAACTGCTGTGTTAACTGTCAGGCAGTGAAAATAACTGCTGTCATTGGAGCTTATGGTAGCATGACTTTTTAATTGTGTGAATTATGACTGATGTCTGAGAATGGGATTGCAAACCTTTGGGTTCAAAATATGCCATAGCGCCTATCCTTACAAAGTGTGTGTGTGTGCACACGCATGCAGGTAAACCAGAGCTAAGGACAGAGGTGGACATCATCGTGGCAGATGTAGAAGAGCCAGACTCCCTGGCAGCCATGTGCAAACAGACTGTGATTGTTCTCAACTGTGTGGGGCCTGTAAGTTGAACAGCCCATAGGAATGTGTGTGACTGTGATTATTTTTCTTCAACACACAGAACTTGTGCCATCTCATGATGCTAACTACTTTTTCCTCTCATCTCAAAACTCTGGTGTGTTGGCATCTTCCTTTGGCCTGAGTGTAGCTCAGTGTATCCCCATCTTCCTCTGTCTTTGTCTTCTTTCTCCTTTGCTTTCACTCACATACACACAGAGCAGCCTTCATTCACACACTGGAGGCTGCTGACATACAGCACACAATGAGCCATATTGTGTTAAAGTCAGAATGGAGATTGGGATTCCAGCACCACTGGTTTCACCTCCTGTGCATCATTCAGGTTCTTGTTTCAAGCCATATTCTTCCACTGTAGCAAAAATATAATAAATCCAGTATTACCAGGGTGAGAAAGACCACATGGTGCTCAAGCACACATGCGTTCCATAACAGTTTACAGAACAGGAACAAGGATGAATAATGAGGGTGAATACAAGTGGTGACAGATTATAGGAAAAACCTGAATAACTGAGTGGTCTCTTCCAGGATGACAGTGCCCACATCCATAGGACATGAGGGGTCAGTGAATGGTTTGATATGATATGGATGCTATGGCCTTCATTGCCACGTCTGTTGGAAGCATGTTTGTCCTTCCAGTAGAGCTCAGAGACGTGGAGAGTCAATGCCAAGGTGCACTGAAGCTGTTCTGGTGGCACGTGGTGGCCCAGCACCTCACTGAGACACTTTATGTTGGTTTAATCTGTCATTTATCACCTGTCTGTACCTTTCACTGCAAGTTGGCCTTTGTTGTCGAACCTCCGTCTGCTCTGTTCAGCCAGCCAAACTGAAGATTACTTTTAAAGGCTACAAACAGCTCATAAGAATCACATGAATCATATATTAAATATCGCTATAATATACTGTATATAGCAGAGATGGGGGTTCATGGGGAACTTAGAAAACAAAGGAGGAAATTTTTCATAAGTTTAACAGGATATGAATTTTGTGTGTGTTTGTGCGCATGTATCTCTGTGTCTATAGCACAGCTTCTATGGTGAGCCAGTGATAAAAGCCTGTGTGGAGAACAAAACCCATCAAATTGACATAAGTGGAGACCCACTGGTATGTATACTCACAAAAAATGACTGGTATTAGGAGTCATATATAGATGTATGGGGATATTGTCTGAATCTACATAAAATATCTCACCATCTTCATCACATCAGGCCTTACTATAAATTTTTGTCTAGTTTATCTTAATGTTTTTTGTATTTTCTTCATGAAGACAGATGGCAGTTATGGTTATTTGGCCTACAGGTTATTTAGTATTTTAGAAGATGATCTTTGTCATGATTTTATAATAATTGTTGATAAAGTTTTAAAAATCATGTGAATTGAATCAAGTATAGAATAATCACTCATTGTTTAACAGGCACACCAAGAAAGCTTGCGTTTATGTGTATTATCTCTAACTGTGTGCAGTTTCTGGAGGGCATGCAGTTGAACTACAGCAGCCAGGCAGCTGACAAAGGTGTGTACATTATCGGAAGCTGTGGATTTGACTCCATACCTGCGGACATGGGAGTCCTTTATACCAGGGACCAGTTCAAGGGTATGCACATATTCAGTATACACACAAAAGCATTAAACATGAGATCTTCTCTGACACCAATATACACAGGCCTGTTTACTCTCTTGTTGCGATGATTAATTTGTGTTTGTTCATCCGCAGGTACACTGACTGCATTGGAGAGCTTCTTAACTTTCAGCTCAGGACCTGATGTATGTAATTACATTAGTCATAGGTGTTGATCACCCACTTTCCTCACTTTCCCCCTCCTCCTCTTCTTTTCCATTTCTTATATTTATGTGGTATTGTGTTTTTCTGCATACATAAACTGCATCTTTTTTCCTTTGTTTATGTTGTCCATACTTTTTCCCTTTGTACATGTACATTTCTCTCTGTTCCTCTGTCAGGGTTTGTGTTACCATGATACCACATGGCTATCGGGCATCAAGAGTTTCGCTGACAGCCAGAAGCTCCAGAGTATCAGGAGGAAGTTTAATCACAAGCCTCTCCCTGCTGTTGGCTCGAAGCTCAAACGCAGGTTTGTAGACAAGGAACACCTTTTAGTTCTGTTAAAAATAAATCAGATCCTTTACTTTTCCCTGGTGGCACTTGTACAACCAGTTTACCCAACTTAAAGTAAATAGTATACAGTATATGTTTATGCTTTTTGGAGGCATTTTGTGAAATCTTATTTCAGGCTTTATCCTGTTTCCATATTTAGGAAAAGATGTATAGAAAATGAATGTAGCATTGTGTGGTTGACAACGATTAATGAAAGCGTGGCAGAAGGAGAGGCAGTATTCATAAATATTATACACCTTTCAAGCTATCAGACTAGTGCATGTATCAGTACTATTTACAATTATTGCACTGATGCCGAGTCCTTTTGCTTCAGTCATAGTTAACTCTTCATCAGTGTGACAGCCCAGGGGAAGAAACTGTCCTTGTGTCTGGTTGTTTTGGCGTACAGTGACCTGTAGCACTGTACAGAGGGGAGGAGTTCAAACAGTTTGTGTCCAGGGTGTGAGGGGTCTGCAGAAATCTTTTCTGCAATCTTTCTGACCTGTGAGTTGTACAGGTCCTCCATGGAGGGCAGGCTGGCACCAATGATTCTTTCTGCAGTCCTGACTGCCCACTGGAATCTGTTCCTGTCCTCTTTGGTTGCCGAGCCAAACCAGACAGTGATGGATGAGCAAAGAACAGACTCAATGATTCCTCTGTAGAACTGTATCAGCAGCTCCTGGGGCAGGTTGAACATTCTGAGCTGGTGTGGGAAGTACATCCTCTGCTGTGCCTTCTTGGTGATGGTGCTGATGTTGGACGTCGACCACAGATCCTGGGAGATCTTGCAGCCAGTGATGTTTTGTACGCTTTCCACACCAATGAAGGGTTGTTGGCCGAAAACCGTTATTTTTTTCAACTTTTTGTAGTAGCTCCTCTTTGTGTGGTTGACAACGATTAATTAGCTAAACAGATACCAACACTGAAAAAAAATACAGTGGAAAAGCAAAGCAGGATGGTCTGCATCGACCTGTGAAGTTATGATGAGTCAAAGTAAGGCCCTACCAAATTGTTTGAGGGTGCTCTAACCGCATTTTGAGCACTGCTCACTTTGCAACTCAGCATTTGAGAGCACGCAGGCACAGACATTGTATGAGCAGAAGCAGATTTGAGACTGAGGAAGGACAGATGGTGAAAGTTTCCTTCGTCGCTCTAAAATGTGATTCTGCTCTTACAAATCTTTGCCATGTCAAAAGCTGAGCTACGAACTGAGTAGTGCTGGAAATGTGGTTTGTGTGCTCTCAAATGTTTTGCTGGAGATTCACTTCTATTGGTAACAGTTAAGAGAAGCATGGGGTATACCGCTCATTAGGTTCCTACAGTGGAAGCACAGCTTACATGATTTCAAACATCTTTGGCATTATGGATACAGTGTCTTGTTGCTTATCAGCTAACATATACACTGATGATATAGTAACAGCCAATACAAATGACCACATTCTGTGTGTGTGTGTGTGTATTTGTAGAGGCACACTGTTCTACAGTAGTGAGATCCAGCAGTATACAATACCCGTCATAGGCTGTGATCACTCTGTTGTAAAGAGAACTCAGCGCTTCCTGGTGGAGGAATATGAGGCCACACCGGTCAGTCTTGTTTTTTTTTTCTGCTTTTCTTTCCTCCTGTGTCCTCTTACTCACACTTTCTTTGTGTTAATTTTGTACTGGTGATTCACTTATAAAAGACGTTAGTAGAGTGTTCTTATAAAAGCATGCAGACCCAAGTGTCTCTAATGTCATTTTGTAGTGTCATATAAGCGATTGCTGGTTTTGAACTTGGCTGTTAATCAGGATTTTTCCAATCCAGTGAGTTAATGGTGTCCATCCTCTTTGACTTTGTTTGGACAGTTTATGATTAATATTAGCAAAGTAATTATTATTTTGTCATGTTTTTTGTCATTTTTAGAAGATATGCCATCACAATGCAGGAACACTTTGAACTCTCCTGTTTTCAGATTTACATGACACCAACGTGAATACAGCTTTCATATTACTTTATCTGATGTGTTTTGAGGGTATTAATAATCTGTCACTGTCAACTCTAGGTCCAGTATGGGGCGTATGCAGGAATAGGAGGCATTGGCAACATTATCAAGTTGTTGTTTACTGGCATGATGTTCTGGTTCTTAGTCAAGTTTAGTTTTGGACGCAACTTACTCATCAAGGTAAATGAACATGGCATGCATAAAATCAATACAATGTACATTTCACAGCTGACTGTAACTGAATATTCTACTTATTATTGAAATGGTCACACAGACTGTGTGCTGGGAAATGTTTTGGTGCTCATATCTGTGTTGTTTTTAACCGCCCTCCCAGCACCCAGCGTTCTTCTCCTTTGGATTATTCTCCAAGGATGGACCGACTAGAAAGCAGGTGAAGTGTTGGGAGTACTGAAAAATAGAGGCCTGTACACTAAGTTAATAATCAGCATTGGTTTTGTTCATGCATTTGCAAACAAATTAGTTCAAACTGTTAATTATACTAATAAGAATAGGCTCTGTTGTCTGATATGTATTAGATGGACACATCATCCTTCCAGTTTGCTTTCTATGGAGAGGGCTACACAGAGGGGGAGGACCCCTCCCAGGGAAAACGTAATGGAAAGATCCGCACGCTGATTCAGGGACCAGGTAAATGGATGTTGATACTCCTAGTATAGGGCAGGTTTTTGTGCATAATGTGTTCTACCTGCATGTGTAATCCTAAAATATTTCATCAAGCCTTCCGGTGGCAAAATGTGAAAACAGCCATATAGTCAACATGAACCATAATAGTAGTATTTAATTCTTATTTGTTTCTCTCCTGTCCAGGCTGGGTAATCAGGCTAATTAGCACAGGTCTGACCTGTTCAGTAGCTTCCTTGATGTATCAAATCTGTTATTTTGTCTCTCCTTTGTTGTTTAGAGTGCGCCTATGTGGCCACACCCATTGCCATGGTACAGGCTGCTCTAACAGTCCTCAATGAAGCTGCAGCCTTGCCCAAGAAGTGAGTGTCCACACCCTAGATCTGCTGTGTGAATGAAAGTGACTTTACACTTAATAGAGGCACAGTGAACTTAGAAATTGGGTGACTGATAATCTGTGATCAACCAAATTTAATGTGTTTATGTTGCTCATTTTAGAAAACTAAAAGCACAAGACATGTTAATGTGATATAAAGTAACATGAATGTTGCTTGATAAAGTTTCTGGGACTTGGATTTTGTTTTAATTCAGTTCTTATGTTTCTCCCTCACTTGCAGAGGAGGGGTATATACTCCAGGAGGTGCTTTTGCAAAAACCACACTGGTTGACCGCCTCAACAAACATGGCATCCAGTTCTCTGTCATCTAAAGTTTGTCCCCTCCGTGATCCCGTACCCCAGGTTTTTCTGAGCACATACTTGTATGTATAAAAACATCTTGGGAAGTTGCCAAATTTAGAAGAGAGCTATGTAATCACAAGAGCATTGGCGAAGGATGGAGTGCACTTCCAGGTTTAGTTCTAACACCATTTCTGATGGTACATTCATCCTTTTGATTTGTTCAGAAACTTAGCCGTCTCCTTTTGGGTTGAATGTACTATTAACCCTCTGCTTGTAAATCAAATAGCACAGCCAACAGTGTTTCCTAGCCAAGGACAGTAAAACAGTTGTGTGGAAATGAGTTCGTGTTCTTCCACTAACATGATTAGAGAATTTGGCCAGCATTTGGTTCACTCCCTGTTTCTGAACACATTTAATTTATGCATGTACCTAACTGGAAAGAACATACTATCAGACTAAAAACTAGCTAATGACTTTTTGTAGAAACAAATCATCTAACCCTGTATTAATTAAATTAATGGATAAATAGTTAAACATGGACTATTGCAACTGTGCAAGAAAAATAAACTATAGTGTTTATAGATGTTGTCTTTGTAATGAATGGAAGCCTTATATGACCAAGGACCCTACTTGTTCAGTAGCACTGATGTGGTAGTTATACATGTGTTCTTATTCAGTGGAGTGAAGCTGTCAGTAGAGATAGGAACATGCTGTGTGTGCACGCGCACCCATGTGCTTGACTTTCCTGGCCTGGCCACTACAATCTTGATTGCTTGGGTTTTTTAAATTAGCTAGTTGGTCTGTCATTAAGTCATCCTGCTGACTGTTTGCTTTTGTTAGGGTGATTTTCATTTTTAGATAGAAATATATAATTAGTTAGGGTTTTATTATATAGCATACATAAGTTTATATATTTTACTCTCACAGTTGTGTTTATGTTTATGTAGTTACATATCACCTTAAGTCTGCATTGAATCACTGGTCAGTATTTTCTGTGTAAGCCAACTAGAGTACTGTTTAACATCAAAGAGACTGGTTCACTACAACACTGACAACTTATTAGATTTACAGCTTTAGCAAAGAGGGTCCACAGTTGTTTTATGA
>NW_018127890.1:698555-726688 GCF_001952655.1 Monopterus albus | reverse complement strand
ATAATTCTAATAATGTTATTCTATCGGTGCACTGAACTGTGCAGTTTAAGGCAAGGTATATCACAAGAAATAGATTATAAATTTGACAAATTTGCAATATTTATTCATTAATAAAATAGTTTTCTCATGTACAAAACAGACGGCAAAATGGTCATGACAGAAACTGTGGGAAGGGGAATTATGTTACCCAGACGTTTCCACCATTTCCTTTCTGAAATGACGGTACAACACAAGTTGTCTGTTGCCATAAACTTTACACATCTACAGTATGTATACAGTGTTTTTACCCTGTACTATTGCTAGTTGGCTGCTCTGACTAGCAGTAGCTATGTGCCATAGCAATACATAACTTTCTAGTTAGGCAACTGCAACAGTACAACTATTCTCTCCCACCCAGTTCATCGTCAGCCTGTAACAACTGCTTTCAAAATGACAGTGTACTATGTTTGCTATGTGATCCACAAAATTTGTTGCTCATCCAGTCTCTGGATTCAGCAGCTGGTAAGAATAGATGACATCCTCGTAGTGATATTTCTGTGTTATAGACATGATAGAGTCATAGCACCTGATCCTACTCAGAATCTGAAGCACCTCAACCACAGCAGACCTACGGAGACACACAAGTCTGGATTAGAGAATTACAGTTGTCAGTAGAACTTTTTGAACAGCAGTCATAATTTCGATATGAATTTATGGAGATCACTACACAAAATCTCACATTTTGCCACTTGTATCTCTTGGAAAATTGTGAAGCAATTTTTATGACCAACTGCTGGTGGATTATCAAGTAAACCCAATTACAGCAATAAAACTGTCATGAGAATTTTAATACAAATAAATTGAGTTTTTTGGTAGTTGTTTGGCTGTTAGAAGGTGAATTTAGTGCAACTTCTGACTGATGTGGACACACACTAGCCTCATTAGCACATTTGTTTAGGAACCGTCATGGCAGCTATTGTTAGACTATTTCAAGAAGGTAATCAGTTGTTAATACAGTAAAGACGCACAGTGGCATCATTATTATGTCAAAGTACACCTAAGTATTTTGTCCTATAGTACATAATGTACCAAACACATCAGTAAAAAGAACTAATTGTTTTTTTTTCTTCATCTCACAAGACAAATTTACAGTAATTCCAAAAGCTGTTTTATTTCTTATGCAAACATGTTACCTAGTATTTGGATCTTCAGGAGGCTGTTGTTTGCAGATGGTATGAATTTTCTCAACTAGGTGGTTTCTGAAATGCTGGAGCTGAGGCAAAGAATCCCTGAACCAAGAGAGCGGCAGACTCTCTGCTATCTGGAAAACAGCAAAGTAAACGAATAAGCAGACGGAAAAAAAAACAAAAAAAAACACCATGTCAAGACAGACCAAAGGCCAATTTACATTCCAAGTTTTTATTATGAATATTTGATTTATTTACAAACCAAACAGCACATTACTTTACATGCTGCACAATAAACAGATGCTGCTGTGGGATGAAACCTCCACCACTCATATAAAACTCACACCAGTTCAACTTAAAAGTAAACACAAAGGCTGAGTAGCTGTTGCACTGCAGCCGGCTGTTAACACTGGACTGACTCCCGTCTCCTCTTCAGACCACAGCTGAACCGTTTAGAAGAACAGATGTTGCATTTCTCAAGCTTCTCCCATTAAACTTCCCTTTAAGCTTAAATACTGATCTGTGCTCTGGTTGTGACATGTTTCAACTGTAAGTGCTCTGTACTCCTGCACACTGCATTTAAAATGAAACCACTAGCTGCCCCGTCTAACCAGACCCTTCACCGGTTCAGCTGCAGGTCTTCTTCACGGGCGTAGCTGTAGGATGTAACACAATGAAAACTCAGTATCTGTGAATATTCAATATGAGTGACATCCATAATCTCAGTGCCAATCCTCACTGACACAAAGCATTCTCTCTGATGGTGCCGCTCACAGCGAGCAGACAACAAAGAGGGCCGTGGGCTTTTCCCTTCAGCTGAAGCAGATGATGTATGGAGTGTTCAGACCATTCAGACAAGTCACTGTTGACAGTCTGGAACACATGGAGACAGAGAGCTGGCTGCGGTCGTGAAGATGCTACACGCTACACACACACACACGAGGCTGGGACAGGAGTAACATGTGCGTGTCTCTGGCTGTGGAAGCAGATACTATAAGTGATTGTGGTTGTGCATGAATAAAAGTGGAGGGGGGAACATCAGACACTGCAACGGATGGACATGCTCCGTGACTCTGTCTGGCACAAAGGGAGACGGAGACCCTCAGGTTCAGGTCAAGGTGTCCAGCTGCATTTTTACAACCTGACAGAGCAGTCTAAGGCTTTTACAGAGGATCATAGATTTTGATGGACTGGAATTGAATATCTATGGATATACTGAATATCACTTTCAGGGATTGGATAACGATATTGATCCGGAAAAATTTATTTTTTACAAACACCAACAGTGATTGCCAGTATTATACGGATGAACAGTTTAACAGTAATGTTAAAACTGAAAACAAAATATCATTAATTCACTTTAATAGCAGAAGCCTATATGCTAATTTTCATAGTATAAAACATGTCTTACACACTCATTTAACATAATTGCAATTTCTGAAACTTGGATTAATAATGTAAGGGGTATGGATTTTGACATTGATGGATATGATAGGGTATGTATAAATAGAGAAACAAAGCTGGGAGGTGGCGTGGCATTGTATGTAGATAAAAACTTTAGGTATAAGATTATGGACAAAATGTCAATAGTGGTGGATAAACTGTTGGAGTGTGTAACGGTAGAAATATTGATGGAAAAAAAGAAAAATATCGTAATAAGCTGTATATATAGGGCACCAGGTTCTAGCATAGACACTTTTAATGATTGGATGGAAGAAAATTATTTGACAATAAGTCACAAATTAATGTTCATTTGTGGTGATTTCAATATTGATTTGTTAAATGCTAAATAATCACATAGGAACTGAGGAGTTTATTAACACACTATATAGATGCAGTTTATATCCCAAAATTACAAAACCTAGTAGAATAACTACCCAGCATGCAACATTAATTGATAATATATTTACTAATGATATTAATAATAAAATGATAAGTGGATTACTTATAAATGATATTAGTGATCATCTGGCAGTATTTTTGTTTTGCGGTTGCCAGTATAGAAAAGAAAGGCCAAAAACAAATTTTATTTACAAGCGGGTGATTAATGAAGATGCTATAAGGAAGTTAAAAGAGGACTTTATGGCTCAGGACTGGGAATCGGTTTACAGGAGAAGGAGACTTGGACAAGGCATATGAGCAATTTCTATATATATTTAAGGCATTATATGATAGGAACTGTCCTAGAAAGCAGTATAAGATTAATAGGAAGTACAGTGAGAAACCATGGATGAGTAAGGGACTACAGATTGCATGTAAAAAGAAGAATGCGTTACGTATATAGACAATTTATAAAATCAAGTCAGGTGGAAGAAAAATATGACATATAAAAATAGATTAACCGAGATAATGAGGAGTTGCAAAAAACAATATTACACTAAATTATTAGAGGATAATAGTATGTAGTAAATAAGTTTAACAGATTTTTTATTAATGTTGGACCTGATTTAGCAAGAAGTATTTATATGGATGATTCATCTGAAAGCATAAATAACAATACGATCGAAAGGAACATGAGTTCCATGTTTCTTAAGACAATAGTTGAAAAGGAGATTATAGATATAGTTAAATGTGAAAATAAGATATCTACTGATAGTGATGGAATTAATATAACAACTGTAAAGTGGGTAATTGAGGGGATATCCAAACCATTAACTCATATTTTTAATTTGTCATTTCAAACCGGGCAGTTTCCTAGTAGTATGAAAATAGCAAAAGTTATTCCGTTGTACAAATCTGGGGATAAGCACAATTTCACAAAGTATAGGCCTGTTTCCCTGCTATCACAATTTTCAAAAATCTTAGAAAAACTTTTTAATAACAGATTGGATACATTTACATTTTTATTTACATTTTATGGGGCGGGGCCTGTCAGTGTGCGGTGCTGGGGTGGTTTGTTTGGTATGTACAATGGATAGGGTGGTGATAGGATGGATATCTGGTGGCTGTTGGGGACTGGCACTGCTATGGGTCTGAATGTCCAGTGTTGGGCTAGTGGTACCACAGTCTAAGAAAAGGGGTAGGACTAGATAAGTGTATACTTCTTCCTACCCCTTTTCAAGCATGGACTATTGGAATGTTGTGATGTTTTATGTGTATTGGTTATATGGTTATTATTTTTGTAATTGTGTGTATACATGAGTGCATATATACAATTTTCTTTTATATGCTTGGAAGAAATAAAGGAAAAAAAAAATTTGTAACAGTGTGGCCCACAGGTGAGAAAAATTATGTTACATTGTTCTTAAAAACAAAACCTGCTTTCTCGTCATTAGCCATTCAAATCATTACTTAATGTTTAAATTAAAATGGGTAGGACAGAACCAGACCTTTTGGGGTACAGAGGGATGAAGACATCTTCATCAACACAGCTCCTCAGTCTCCTGACCACAGCCTCTATGAATGCCTGCAAGGGACATTAACACAAACATGTTCACACACTGTGTTGACACTTGATGAATCCACTTCTTTTTAGATGACAGGCATTCTACGATCACTGTGGAGCTTGGAGGCTGTAGTCTGACAAACACATTACAAATCTGCTAAAATAGCAAAGCAGGATGTTTTCCTTGTTTCACCTTGACTGATTTACTGTGTTCTCCTTCAAAGATGGAATAGTCGTCCCTCAGTCTGTGGCAAACATCAGACAGACAGACTGCCTGATGGTGCGACATGGGATCCCAGACCAGCTCCACATAGGCTGAGCAGAAAATAGACACACAAAGACAGGCAGAGTGTGATGTTTTTGACACATCTGTGGTCTAAAAAGTATCTGGAGAGGTTGCTTAAAGGTGAGTGGATAGCAGAATATAACATGAATCAGACTGGATGTTAGCTTGATTTCCACTGTGGAGATGCACCTTGTTACTGGAGCAGACAGTGAAAGAAGAGGAAGCAGAGAAAAAACTAAGGGAAAACAAGAAACATTAGAATAAAAAGACAGAAATAAGGAACAGGTACACAAACTACCAAAAATAAAATTTTTCTTCAGGAAATCATGTGTGGTCTGTCTGACATGACACCTGCCCCAGACTTTACTCCAATGAGTACAGTAAAGCTGGGAATGATATGTGAAAGGTGCTTTCATTAAGATTTTACACACTGTCTAATGAACCCAGTGACAGTAGGACAGGACGTGGTGTCTCCCAGCTACACGCCCTCCATGACACTCTGCTGCCTACAGCCCTTCTGTTGTTATTCCAGCTTCTCTACCCTGTGTTGTCAAAGTATGGTTTGGAAATTAGCCCCGCCAGGTTGGTTTTAGTCTCACTAGACTCTCTAGGATGCGCAAGTGTGTGTGTGTGTGTGTGTGTGTGTGTGTGTGTGCGTTACCCGTTATTTTGGGTAGGACAGTCTTCTCTATTACATTAGACAGTGTCTGTCTGTCTGTGTTCTCCAACTCCTCATGGCCATGTCCATGACAAAACGTCTCCAATGCTGTGAACCATGGGAGGTTCTCAAAGTCCCCACTAACATCCTGAGACACACACATATTACATTAGGCACCTAATGTCATGTCATATAATGGCAGCTGTATGTATAACAAGCTTCTGTGTGCCCAGGTGTTTAAGTACCTTTAGTGGGCTCCATGGCAGCAGCTGATGTCTGATGATGGGGTTCAACAGCTTGGGCAGACACAGAGAGATGTAGGCATTGTGGTAAGAGTCAGAGTAAGATCCTCTCCACTCTTCAAAATGAGACAGAACCTTTTTAACGTTGCAGAAGTCTTCCTTGACATCAGAAAACACTGCCTGTGACTGCAACAGGATATCAGCTGTAGAGGGGGCAGAGGCAGAGAAAAGCAACAGAGGGATCACTCAACATTTTCTTCTACTTAGGTGCTGCTGCTAATTTTAACATAAAAAAAAGAAGAAAGAGGAACTTAGCAATCAGTAGACTACAGCCTTGCAGAATTTTACTGTATCACACTTTATAGTGTTAAAGCAGTTATGTTAAAAGGATTTAGTTAAGCAGAAAGAGCTGAACAGATTACTTCCTTCTCACCCTTCTTCTTCTGCAGCTGCTCTTCCTCTTCTGCTGAAGGCTGTGTGTCTTCAGGAATATCAGAGTCTTCCTCAGCTTCAGCAGCAGTGCTTACTCCACTGCAATATATGACAAAAATTAGCCGAGTGTTGTACCCATTTCACAGACCTTGTTTATAATATTTTGTACTAGACTGTTACAAATCCATTTTGTAAGCATTTCTTATTTACTATCAGCAATTTTGTTGTTACCTCTGCCAAGGTTATGTTATTACCACTGTTTGTTAGTTTGTTCAGAGCATAACTCAAAAGGTCACCAATGGATTTTGATGGAATCTGTATGGTCTGGCCCACAGAACAATCCACTACATTTTGGTGGTGATCGGATCATCATTCCAATCCACAAATCTTTTTAATGGCATTATGGGAATAAGTAAAAAGTGTAGAATATATTTAATACAACATAAATGATATCATTAAACATCGCTCACCCTTGAGGTTCTGTTCCTTCGACTGAGCTTCCACTCTGCTCAACTGTGGTATCTAAAAAAGTGAGATGAAGAAGTCACTTGATGAAAATATTCTTTCTTGGAGACATTTCACCTTCCACTGTTCAGGCTTTTCCATTTCCAGCATTTTCATTGTTAACCTGAAGTAAACTTCCATTACTCTCCATGACGTTTCACAGCCGCACCAGAGTTACCTAAAGAACAAAATTACTTAAAGAATTGGTCCACACTCTCAAATATAGATGTAAAAAGGGTTTTCACATTTCTGGAAGTTTGTGTTATGCTTGTTCTACGGTTGTTTGATAAACTAGCTAGTACAAATTTTGTCCTTGGCTCACATTCTCTGCTCAGCTGTGTGTGAGGAAAGTAGCCCTGTGCTTGTCTAAACAAGGACCAACACAGGGAAAAATGCAGTGGAAAAGCAAAGAAGAACAGATCACGTCAGCCTGTGAGGTTATGTTTGGTGACCGTTGTGGGAAGCTCAGGGTATCAAGCTTGTTAGGTTCCTACAGCAGAAAAACTCATACTTAAGATCCAGAACAACAAGAAACATACATACATGCATGACTTATGCTGAAATAACAAAATGCACAGGGAATGTTTATAGTTTTAACACAAAGCACACACAGACACAAAGATGTGACTCACAGCTGAGCTGCTGCAGGCACTCAGCCTGCTCCTTGACCTTCTGTCGTCTTTGAGCCAACAGTGCCTCCATCTGGTCAGACAGCAGAGTATGAAGCTCCAGTTCCAAAGAGTTGATCTCAACAACCTATAGTCAACAAACAACTGTCAGAACATTATCACACTTTACCTTCCACAGGGGGAGCAGTTATAATCCCTACATGCTGGTGGTGTTTGACAAAAATACAGCAATAACTTAACCAGTTATAAATAATCTAACCCATTCCATCAATGTTGGCTACTTTACTTTTAATTATTTTCTTGACATGTTTGCTTTTATGAGATAGAGGTTATTTGGACAGACCTTCTCTCGTAGACACTCCACCAGGTTGTGAACATAGACGGCCATGGCTCGGTAAAACTTTAGCTGTCTCTCTGAGGAACTTTCCTCCAGAGTCTCCACTGAGGTTTTAGCACTCTCAACATCGCCCTCCATCCTCCTTAGCTCTGCCTGCCGTGCTCTGTGCACCTCCTTCAGGGAGTCCAGTCTCAAGAGGAAAAAGAAAATAAAAACAGAAAGGGGTGTCAAAAAGTGTCAAGTGAGGAAAGTAATAAAAAGAGGAAAGTATATTTTTGACCTTTAGAAAATGACAAATGCATCTGATACAAAACTACAGTATATCTACACTATCAGAAATATTTCACATCGTTATGATGCAATATGATATGCGATATGATGCGCCTTCCTAGGGAGGTGTTCCGGGCATGTCCCACCGGGAGGAGGCCCCGGGGAAGACCAAGGACACGCTGGAGGGACTATGTCTCTCGGCTGGCCTGGGCCTGGAGGAGCTGGAGGAAGTGTCTGGAGAGAGGGAAGTCTGGGCATCTTTGCTTAGACTGCTGCCCCCGCGACCCGGTCCCGGATAAGCGGAGGAAAATGGATGGATGGATGGATGATGCGATATTAAGAGATATAACTAGTAGAGACTTACTTCCCAGTGATCCTCCTCCTGACCAATGAAACACTGATGGAAGGAAGAGTCTTTGGTATTCTGACCACAGTTGATCTCTTCTTTTGTTTTTGTCTTTCTCGCCTGCTGCTACTGCTGCTGGACTCACTGCCAGATGGGCTCTGAACAAAAGGAAAAAGGGTTAAGGATGTTAACATGGCAGAAAAAATGAGACAAGCTATTCTGCCATACTTGAGCACCCGGTTCAACATTAGATAGGACAAGAGAGCATTATAGGAAGAATCATCACACTAGGGAAAAAAATTTACACTAGAAAGAGAGGGGGAAATATAAATAGGGAGAATTAAGATTAAGGCTAAAGGAGAAAAAGCTAAAACAAGACTATAGGATGTTTACTGGACCTTCCTACCTGTTCTCCTGGCCGTCTCTTGACTCCCTTGCCAATTTGTGTCTCCTCCCAAAGTTCCTGCTCTTCCCCATCAGTCCCTGAGAGACTACCATCACTTCCTTCTAGATTATACAAAAATACACTTCATGTTTACACAGTGTGGTGCTAAGCAAAAACAGCTTTTAGGGCAGGCCTATAATAATCCCATTTTTGAACATCAGACCATTTAAGTTTAATGCTGTTGCCTATGTAGTTTGATAGTTTGTACAAATTTACATGTTCATAGAAAAAGGGGTCACAAAATGTTAATCTCATGTTAACTTAGATATTACCAATACATTACAACTGGACCAGTACAGCTTGTTTTCAAAGTCAATATCAGCTGTTACAACCTTGCGGCTGGGTTATTTATGCATCAAAACACATCTTACACTAAAATCTAATCCCCTCCCCAAAATACCAAGCTTCTCAGCAATCCTTTCTCTGATGCTCTTCAATCGTGGGGCGAATTCAATTATTCTCTCATGATCATCCAGTTCATCATCATCATCATCATCAACTCTGTCATCTTCAGTGAGTCTGGTGTAGTGATCCGGTGTGCTACCAGCACAGCCATCTCTTCCTAGGGAAATAAACTCTTTTTGGGCTCGAGTGGCACGCCGCTGCCTCCTGGCTGCCTTAATCTGTTCGGCGTTATGGATGATTACTGTAAAGATAAATCAGCAGATATGTAAACGCAGGAACAGGCATACAGTCAAACATGCACAATCTGTATTGTGGCCAAAACTCTAATTTCCATCGTGTTTATAATACAGTATACTGAGCATTTTCCCCATATAATTCAGCTCCAATGAGTAATGTGTGTGCATGCTAAAACCTTTAGCACACACCAGGGGAGTTTTTCTCTCTGACACTGACATACAGTATACACCAAAAAAAAAACCACACACACCTGGTTTAGTAGCAGAGCAGCTGGAGTCTGAGGCTGAGCTAGCTGAGGAAGACCTGGCACAAACTTCATCACTGTCATCATCATCACTATTATTCTCTTCATTGCTGCTATAGTGCAGAACATGTGGTGAAGTGTGACTGTCATAATCTTGCCTGGGAGAAGCAGAGGGCGGGGCACCACCACCAGCTGGGGCTGGGACAGGGGAGAGGGTGACATGTCAATATGAAAAGTTTCAGAGTATGATGATATTTTCCAACATTATCTCACTGTGTAGACAATTACTAAAATATGTAACTCATTTGAATTACATGAAGAACTGTGTTTACAATATGATACATTCAGATACCTACCTGTGCTGTGGGTGGTCTTGGTAGGTGAAGCTTCCTTCCTTCTAACCTGGAACAGCACAGCTTTATCAGAGGACCTCTTGACTTTAAACATCGATTCCTCAGCTAGGACAATAAAAGAAAATCATAGATCCATTAGAAAAAACTTGCTGATGAGCCCTAGTGTTTTGCTACCCCCAACTACCACCTTCTATGCAGTGTTTATATAACAGCTACACCCTGCCACCTACGTGTATGGCAACTTCATTATATGACTAGAAAAACCTAGAAACCAACCAGTACTCCTGTGCTAGAACAATGCTCCCTCACCTCAGGTTTTGTGTGCCTCAGTGTCATTGTGGTAAACACAACGTTAGTGGTGCAGATTCCCCAACAAATCTGCAATTAATCAACTTATGAAGAAAAATAAATAACATGCACTGAACATGGGACTTTCGGGTCCCCTGGGAGTCTGGGGGCAGTTGACACTTGCCCGGTTAATTGTGTGAAGAAATACAGAGGAGAGAGAGACTGATCAAATATATTTAGTCAACATATCCAACATTACATTGTTTCATTTTATTAATTAACTGCAAGTTATATTTTCCTGACAACTTAAGGCAAATTCATTTTATATTTCCTTTGTCTCTAACGTTTTGGTAACACCTGCTGCCAAACTGACGTTGACTCGACGTCTGACTGGGGTGCTTTGAAAGTACTGCATCAGCTTTAAAACGCCATATTTACCTTGTTTGTCGTCAGAGAAACTGAGGACGGTGTTTGTTTTCTTCTTCTCCCCATCTTTGTCTTTCCTTCTCCCTTCTCTTTCTTCTGTCACTTCCACAGGCTCCCCGTTCTCTCCGTCACTGCTGTCTGGTTTGGGAGGCGTCGTTTCCCGCTTGGAGCTGCAAGAGATGCCGCGGCCCTGAACAGATTTGGACGGCTTATTTACCACAATTGCTGCTTTCTCACTCTCCTCTCCATCTCCGCCGTTATTCTGCTGGTCCTCCTCGTCACTAGAGCTCTTTTTTCTCTGCCGAAAGTTTCTCCGAATATTTTTGTTGAACATACTCCCACGCTTAAGATCGATCGCTGTAAACTAGATGTAAACCGCGGTACGTCATGTCGGAGATTGCTGAAAAACGTCGTAAATTGTAAGGTAGAGCCGCCGCAAAGCACCATGGGCTATGTAGTGAGCATTTATGGGATAACTAAACTGTACATAAAAATGAACAACTTTTATCATTTCAAAAGTTTTTTTTAACTGCACCATGAAAAAGATTATTTTCACACATGGTGGTAAACTATAATGCAGACCCTATTATTTATCAGTTAGCCCATCCTTATCAAGAAAACCTGCTCTACTAGCATAATAGTGGGCATAATATACAGAAGAAATAATTAACGGCTGTTGATTTAGCTGATTATTTGTGTCAAAATGTCAGTCAAAATCAGATGAGGCTAGAAATATGACCGCCCGTCCTTATAGGGGCTTATGACAACATTAGACCGCTCTGTAGGCAACTGAAGTGGAAGTAGTCTAAAAATTTGTATTATTGTACTGCTCCATCTTTTATCTTCCCATCGCTCTCCCATTATTTGTTCTCATTCTCCATCTGTTAAACTTTTATTCCTCCCTCTCTCCTCCCACTCGGTGGACGGCCAGACGTTAACACAGCCACCGACCAGTCAGCCATGTTGTTGGTGTGACACTGAGCTGTCAGCAACAGGTTCCCCGACTAGCAACGCTGCTAACTTTTGCATTTTTCCAACGGTTTCTGCTCTTTTGGGACACTAAACTCCTATATTGTATGTAGGAAACCTTCCAGAAGTTGTGAACGACAACGTGAGTCCCCTGGGAAGCTCAGAAGTTGATGTTTTCTGGCCGTGATGAGAGAGGTAACGTACACAAGCGAGACTGCTTATCCAAGCTTGAGTGTAAGTTTCATATAGTTTTGCAAATGTTTCTACAAATAGCTTTTAGATTTCTCGTAAGCTTTTAAGCTGTATACCATTTCCCCTGATAATGTCTGTTTAGTCTGCCTTCTTTAATTCATGAATATAAAAGAAAAATCTATATTAGAAAGCTGATGCTTCTTAAAGGACTTCTTAAACGTCCTGGGAAGAGAATTAGGGCAGCTAGGTAAGATGTGGTTTCATTAGATGCCAAAGTTATTGTTGATACCCACATGTGGAGTATGTATTAGTACGTCTGTGAGGCAGCTTTGCTGTAAAGTATTCTAAATTCCTCTCGGTTCAAACTAGTTGAGCAGGTTGCAGGCAGGCTGACTGGTGACAAGTGATCAGGGAATGTTACTCTATCCGGTTATTTTACAGACAGACAGGTGGAGCTGTAAGTTAGGTTGAGATTGTTAGTAGAAAACAATGGTCTCCAATACAGCATCAATGCTAAGTTATGTACTTTGTCCCAAAGAGAAAAACCACCAGAGAATAAATATCACTTCCAATATCACTGAAAGTCACAACACAGACCATTAGGCTATAGGAACCCACAATATCTATATTTTGCCAGTATTTGATAATTGACCATTTCCAGGGTAATTTCAGCTAATACTTTATATTTCATTGCAGTACCACCAGTAAAGTTTATGTATTACTTGAAATGTGAGGCTTTGACAAATGCTGATGTCCTTAAGAATTTAATAATAACTGCACTGCTTTGATATGATATTTTTTTATAGTGAATACTGTTTCCAGGTGTCTTTATTTACTGTAGACAGAATTTAAATTACTCAGAACACTGACTTAGAATATTTCCTATCAATTGCAGCTGCACAAAATGAATGCACAGTTTTAGCACAGGTGTAATATTGATGTCCACTCCAATGCAAATTTTATGGGTCAGCAGTTACAGTTAAAATAACTGAATGAACAGTGATGTTTACAGCCTTAGAGTCTTTTTAATGTTCATGTGACCATGGAGGAATCATATTTAGAGCATTTCCTGGAAAATAAATAAAAGCGAGAGATACAAAGAGAACAGCTGTTGCAGGGAAGAAATTCAGGCGTGATGTGAGATACATGTTGAAGAGCTTGCCACAGATGATGGGAAGTGTATTTTCTGTTTAACAAATCAATCCAGCAACATATTACAGTGGTCCCAGTGGAGTGAGCGTGTTTATTTTTGCAATCCCTAAGCACTGACACACACTGAATACTGCACATTCACAGTTATATATGTTGTTAATGTATCACAAATGTGTGTTGAGAGTTGCAAAACCAACAACTAACAAAGCATGGTCAAAGCTGACACGACATCATTGTTTGCCTTGCTACAAAAAAACTGCAACCTCATCTGATACAGCCCAGTGACGTTATCAGTAAAATCACTAGATGCTTCTGCCTGTACTTAACACATAGGTTGAAGGCTCAGCAAAGCTGTAATTCACTCAGTCTCTCTGTCAAACCTGCTGTCAGTCACTTCATTACTGAACACTGAACAGGACGAGCCCAGCTTCTCCACCTTACAGTAGTTAGATAATTACTGACCTCTGTGGCAGAGTCTTGAAAAGGCCATTGCCTTTAAATTGATCATCAAACATGGATTTTACCTCCACGTTTGCAGACATACATGAGGCTGGAGTGTCCTGAATGCCTGCCAGCTGTGGAAGTGCTCTTACCACCTCACCCCCCGGGGTTGTGGTTTACATTATAATTACAGTACATTATCAGTGTCTTGCTACTTGAGATCATCACTACTGTTGCAACACCAAATCAACAGACCACCTCTGGACAAGTCAAGTACAGGAGTGGCAGGGAAGCGATTCAGCTGCTGTAAGGTTTAACCGACCTTTTATAGGCTTCTTTTAAAACCTTCCTCACTAAAACAATGATGGCGATGATCCTGAAACATGCACATATGGCTGTACTTCAACAGGTATGAGACCGTTTGATACTATAAAGTTAATATTTTATCAGAGTACTTTCTCCAGTTCTGATATATGGACAAATCAGGGTGGGTCAAAACAAAGCAAAGTAAAGGAGGGAGAGGCATGCCCTGCCTCTTAGGAAAACAAAACACAGCAATGCAAACAGCATTAATCAAACAATTCTGGTGGATGGGGTGTTTAAGGCAAGTGCACTTTGCTGAAATATCACTTTAACAAAGCCAGCTCAAAAGTGAGAAAGTCAAGGAGATGGATAACTCAAAGAAGTGTGGGTAAGTTGACTCATATATAGAAATGAACACAGAGGGAGTTGTCAGATCAGAAAGGGAGTTGTGGATGGAGTTGATGTCATTGGTGTGAAGTCAGCGAGTGAGGCGGCTGAAAATCTGTCATTTCTTAGAACAACAGTGAGCATTTGTTCCTGAGCAGAGTAGTGTTGAGGACAGTCCAAGGTGACACAACTGGTAGGATATGGATTTATGGACAGACATAGCTATACAGTGATGCATGAAGCAACAGTCAGGGGATGAGGAAGTGGACAGATTAACATAGGAGAAAAGGTTCATTGTAAAATATCAGTAATTCCTTTCTGTAGTCTCATCTATTGCTGTTTAGTCCTTCATGGAGCTTTTTATGTCCCTCCATTGATGTAAATGAGAACTCTACATGGCAGCAAGGTGCAGTATCAAAAGTGCTGACTAAACAGAGCCGAAGGGACAGACAGACGCTGACAGATGCAGTCAGAGAGAGATGGAGAGATAAAGACAAAACTGTGTTCACATCAGGAACAGCAAGGCTATTTATCCAACACTTCATAATGTCCCGGTCCTGAAGCAGGTGACAAAGCCAAGCCATTAATGAAAGGATAGACCACATTATGAGGAAGTATGTTTTTCTGTTACCTCTACACCGCAGTCGGCCTTAATTAGTCCAAAGACAACGTGCAGGCTGAAGACATTTGAGTTTTTCATTGGTTTTAAACAAAGGCCCTGTAATCACTGTCAGGGACCAAGCAGTAAGGCAAAAGACACAGCTTCCAAAGTTCAAAATCAAGGGCTTTTTATTAACCCAAAAGTAAGAAAAATACAAAATTAACATCAGATAAATTGGGCCCTAAAAGAGGTCAACAAAAGATAAGGAAACTCAAAATACAGCAAACCGAACTGTCCAATACCTCAACAAAACCAACTAACCTGACAAATGAGACACACACAGGGGAACATATATATTGGCTGGCCAAACCAATAACACACACAAGGGGTAAACTAAAGACACTACCAAAGCAATCAACTAATAAACACTAAACAGACAGTCTACTCTCAACTAAATATTTCCTTTAAATGTAAAGAAGTTAACATAACTTGACAAATAAAGTTCCAACATAAACTACCAACAAATAAACAATACATTTCTCCCAAACTCCCCCATTTCTTGTATTGGGCACTTGGTGCAGTCCAGGCCTAGTGGGAGGTATTTAAACCTGCTGCTTCCTCAGTCCAATCTTTTGGTTGAATTGCCCCCCCCATCCATGGACCAGGAAACACAGTAACTCAAAAGAAAAGGTAAACATATTAACAATACAAAATTAATCAAACGTGCATGCTCATTGATCAATTGTGTATGTCTAATCTCAAACAATATTTACCTACAACTTAACCTACACACATCAAGAAATTACCCACCCAAGTCCATGTCTGGTGGCGGTTTAGGCCCTCGCATGGTGAAGGCCAGGACTGAGGCCTTCACAATTCCTCAATGGGGAAATTTCAGTGTTTCACCAGCAATAGAGAACAAACAACATAACACCATGAGAACAATCACCACACACATATCTTGATAAATTCCAGATTTTAAGACAGCATAAATTATTCAAGAGAAAAATCAAGAACAAAATTTACATATGTACATATTAACCACGCATTTTACCCCAGGATTTGAGTATTGCAATGTTTACCATTGCATGGTAGTTTATCACTGCAGTGATGTATTGTACAGTTTGATAGTTGTGGGGAGGAATGACCTATGCTAATGCTCCTTCTTGCACATACAGAATCGTATAGTACCATCTTTTTTTGGAACAAGGACCACAGGATGACACCACTCACTTTTTGATGGCTCAATAATCCCCAATGAGAGCATCAGATCCACTTCTTTCTTCAGGGACACCAACAGCCGCTCAGGAATCCTGTATCTCATACGTCTCACAACAGCTCCATCCCTTAAGACAATATAATGCACACAACATTCTCACCTGACACTGTCGTTCTTCAGAGAGGTGGTGGAGATCGAGGTCCCTTGATATTACAGGTGGCAAATATTGTTCATCCATCTCCTCTTCCTCCTGCACGTTCCTGATGAGCAAAACCTCAGTCCTCTCCGGCCTTGGCACCCACTCCTTAAGCAGATTGACATGCAAGACCCTGCTAGAACGCTGCTGCCCTGGGGTGGCAATTTTATAAGTTGTAGGTCCCAGCTTCTCCTGAATCTTGAAAGGCCCTTGCCACTTTGCCAGCAGCTTACTCTACTCTGATGGCAATAATACCAGCACCTTCTGACCCTGGTCAAAAGTCCTCTGTCAAGCGGACCGATCATACCATATCTTCTGGTACTGCTGGGCCTCAGACATTTTCTCCAGCCGTTCTCTCATCTGCACCACATATGTCACAATGTTCACAGGCCTATTACTACCTTGACCACCCTCCCAGAGGTCCCTCAAGAGTGAAAGAGGCCCCCTTACTTCCCGCCCATACATGAGTTCAAATGGGGAGAAGCCAGTGGAGGCCTGAGGCACTTCTCTGTATGCAAAAAGGAGGTATGGTAACCACTGATCCCAGTCAGAACCTGCATTATTAACAAATTTGCAAAGCATCTGGTTAAGAGTCTGGTTGAAACGTTCTGTTAAACCATCAGTCTGAGGATGATATGGAGTTGTTCGTAAGCTCCTAATACCCAGAAGCTGGTAAACCTGCTTAAGCAAAGTGGACATGAAGTTGGTGCCTTGATCAGTTAACAACTAGCTGCTTGACTACTCCATGCTGATGATAAAGTACTCCCTTCTGAAGAAAAAACTCCTCAGTCATGCTAAAGTCAGGCTCAGTACCCAATTCCCTCTCTTGTGCTCTCTGTAACAATGAAACTAAATGTGGATCCTTCTGTTGCATGTACACCATGTTGCTAGGAATCTTAAAACCCCCATATACATCAGGTGTAGGATCTACTACTGATTGAACAACAGTACCTTTGATTTTTTCCTGCTTTCTCTCCCTGCGTAATTTGCGTGACTTCCCGGGTGCAGTCTCTAAATCAGCATGAAAGAAAGGCAGGGCACTGAGAGTTTCTAAATGTTGGTCTGACTGTCCAGCTTGAGCTCTAGTCACAACCACATTACATTTTTGAGTCATGTGCAACAGATCAAAGAGTACTGGCAGATCACAACCCAACACTACTGAAAAAGGCAAATTAGGTACCACCCCAACATTCAGAAGGTAGACTTGGTCCTGCACCTTAATAAACATATCTGCAGTGGGATAAGGTTTTTCATCCCCATGAACACAACAAATAGGGATCATATCATTAACACAAACAACATTAGATGGCACCAATTTACTATGCACCAAGGTCTGATCACTGCCAGTATCAATTAAAGCCTGAACAGCCTGGCCATTCACCTCAATAGGGATCATTCTTACTTTTTGACTACAATCAGCATTAGGTTCACCACCATGATGGGACACAAACCACATTTGAGTTAGTCTTGCGGGGTTTTTTGGGCAAACTGGCTTAGTGTGCCCTTCTTGCCCACGGAGATAACAGATTGGCAGTTTACCATGCTGTTTTAAAGGCAACTTTACTGGTCGGCTCCCCCTCACCGGAAACTTCTCCCCACTCGTGCTTATCCTCTGATGGGGTTGAGGAACAGTCGGCTTGCTCTTTAGTGGAACTCTAGTGGCTTGCCAAGCAGTATAACTCCATGGTTGATTCTTTTTCGGAGCAGCCACAAACACCTCAGCCAGTGTGGCTGCTTCTGCCGCAGATTCTGGGTTATGCTCCTTAATCCACACCTGTAACTCTGGAGACATCATTCTCAAGTATTGTTCTAAAATAACTGTTTCACCAATCTGTTGTATAGTTTTACCATTTGGCTGGATCCACTTCCCATATAATTCCTTAAGCCTTACATACAATTCTTTGGGGCTCTCATCAGGATTCACCTCCAGGGAGCGGAATTTCTGCCTATAAGTCTCAGGATTTATGTCGTATTTAGTTAGAATAGCACTTTTTACTTTTTCATAATCCTGAGCATCATCCAAGTCCATATGTACATAGGCACCTCTCGCCTTACCAGTCAGCAGGGGTATCAGATGAAAAACCCAGTCGCCCTCAGACCGTCGACATGCTGCTACAATTTGCTCAAATGTAGTCCAAAAATGTTCAATATCATCATTGTCTGAAAGCTTTTCCAATCTAGGCATATGATGAAACTGAGACTGACCTGCTGAGAGTTGAGATGATGCAACCTTCTCCAAAGGGGAAGCTACTCTAACCTGTAGTCCCCCACTTAAATCAGGTGGCTCTACATCCACTGGCTCACCCTCCATGGGTGGAGAATCAGGAACAGGAGTTGTACGTGCCTGTACCTCCAGCTGTAATAGCTGAAACTGATGTTGTAATGCTTTAAACCGTTGTTCTTGCCGTGCACTCTCTTCCCTCCGTTGAGCTTCTCGGGCCTCCTGCTCGCCCATAAGAGTCTGCAGAATTGAATACAGGTCTGACATTTTTGGTTCTCTACCTTCATCCACACTTCAATCTGCCTGCCACTTAGAGATCAGGTAATACAGCTGGACCGTTGGACTCCATTTTGATCTCTGATCTTTTGACATTCGGATTTGGATGTCTGCATAATGGTGTCCAGTTCTACGACCGCTCTCATTAGCTCTATTCTGCCTGTGTTGTTATTTGATGCTAAATATGGAAATGAGTCAGGCAGAGCTGACAAACTTGTCATCAGAGCAGGTCAAACTGTATGGGTTGCATTTATACCTGGCTGAGTTTAAGTCAGGTACAGTCTGTACATGCAGGTTTAGTGGTGGATGATCTGATGTGATGTACGCTGATTCCGTCTGTTTAAATGTTGTAAACACGGCGTATACTTGCATGCTTCACCACCTCTGCATGACTGTGCAAAATCTGTTTTATAATCTACAGGTTGGGACCTAATATGAGTCGTGTCTATTTATATCTATTTATACAGCCATTTATTTATATCTTCAGCCATGTCAACAGTAATGGGACTGCTGTATGTGGGTAGGCACCGTTTTTAGCCTGGGTCAGGCCTTAGAGAAATAGGAAAACAATAATGTTAGGCTTACTCTGTCCAGCTGTATTTCACTGAACTGACAGAAGAAAAACTGAGATTCTAGTCACACAAAACAAAAAGACAGTACACTAAAACAAGCTAAATAAAAGAGCTGGGAGGAAATCAACATCTTGCTGTCAGAGACTTTACTACACTTTCCAGTTGTCTGTCTACCTTCATTACAAATACCTGGTGTCCAGATTACATAGTGTGCTTTAAAGTTTTTCTGAGGTTTAAAAAATTGCCCAGTCCGTTTGACGATCAAAGAATGGGAACTTTGTGTTGTGCTGTCTGTAAATATGCTAGCTTCCTCTCTATGGTGAAGACTGTAGCATAGTCACAACAGTGCTTCAGTATCACAGCCACCACCTTGTCTATTTTCCAACCTTGTTTTTAGTGGTTTTCTAACAGGCCCTGCATCAGTGGTTGAAGTATAAAATGAAGTTAGTTTTAGGGTAGGTGGAACTCTGCTGGCCGACCCTCACCCCTTTCTACCTCAGGGTGTTTTCGCTACGAATATCCTGAATCTGCTGTGTTTATTTAGGAGCTAAAGGCTTCTACTGAGACACAGACCACGTGTGTGTGAGCGCATGTGGATGGTGATTTGCAAAAGGATTTGCATGAGGTTTACCAAGCTGAATCGACGACTGAAGCGAGTCTCATGTGTCCAGTCCAGTCAGCCGTTTAGTCAGTCAGGCAGCCGTACAGTCAGGGAAAGTCCAGCTCCAATCTCACTCCGGAAACATTAAACTTTACAGCCTGTTGTATTTATTATAATTCCTCTAGTGTTATATTACCAGAGGTTGTATTGCATAACTAGAGCCTCACAAATAGTGATGAATGAGGCTGTTGATGCTGATGCCAGATAATTGTTATATTTGGGACATATACAGCTGGTTGACAAATGAATGAACACTTTTCATTCTCATTTAGCAACTATTGTGAAGCAAAACTCACCAACATATTCTGGTTCCACAGTCTTTAATGTGAGGAACTGAGGCTTTTCTTTGCCAGACATGAGAATGAACTGAATATCTTCAAATCTGTTGGTTGGACAAAATAAGACATTTGAAGACACCACCTTTGACTCTGGAATGTCAAAATGGAGATTTTTCCTGATGTCTGATATTCTGGAAATAAAAATATAAATGATCAAGACAATAATCAGCAGTTTAATTGGTGACCCCTGCATTTTTTTTTTAAATTTCCACTCACTCAGTCATTTCTTGCCCTTCTGTAGGTATGATGATAAACTAAAACATAAAACTGTATTATGAATAGATAAGGTAGTTTGTATAGCAAACAGCACTGTTTACAGCACTGTTTACAGCGCTGTGTCAGGCATTAGTTAAGATGAATATTTATTTATTTAAGTAAAAGATAAATGTGAAATAATTTTCTTTCCACTTTTTGATGACTAAATGTGATTGATCCTTGCTGAAAATATGTGTATGTTTGCACAAACATAAATACTTGCCAATATATTATTTAAAACAATTTAATTTTTGAATATATAATCTTTTTTTTAATAGTTTTCACTCTGTGGCAGTGGTTACTATAGTGCAGAGAACTGTGTTAGGCCCAAATAATGTGTTCATAGGCTTAGCTACTGTAAATGATAACTTGAGTCTTTGTATTTCTCTTGTTAACGAATGCCATCCTGTTACTTTACTACTGCATACGTTTTGGATGTCATGACTCTCCATGGCATTTCCCAGAAAGAACAATTGTTGTGTGTACACATGTATACTTCAGTAGTTAATAGAGTATATGTATGAAGAAGAACAGGGGGAAAAGTAAAAGAATAAGTCAGAAACTGAAGAGGGGAAACATGATAAGTGACTGAAGGAGAAGGAGAGAGGCAGAGCAACAGATGGCAGGCAGTAAACTAACTCTCCCTTGCTGTTCTCTGCCCTTGTAAGAACATCGGCCACATTCACAAAAACTATTTTTTTTTCTTCCCTACTCATTCCTCATCTCTTTATCTCACTTGTTTTCTCTTTGGCAGTGCTCACATCAGTTTTGCCTCCTGACAGTCACTTGTCAATCTGTAATTCTCATACAGCCCCAGCTCTGATATTCTGTGACATCAGCACTGTCCCTCTGCTAACATCCACCATCACTTCCTGTCAGTTCAGGTTGAAGAGGGAAATTCTTGCCTGTGGGTTGCTGAGCAGGAAGTGTTGAGCAGAGAGATTGGAATTTCTTTCCTCCTCTTCCTCCTCCGACTTCATCATGTGAGTCTGAATGGCTGAAGGGAGAGAGAGAGAGAGAATCACAGAGGAAGCAGGTGTCCAGCGTGCTCTTATTGCACTGAATATGAAAGCTGTAGAAACAACATCATCTCTGTCTATTTCTGTGGGAGCAGTGGACCTCCAACAGCACAAAACGGGTTTTTTGCAAGAGTAGCTCTGCTTCTGTGGCACCAGATCAATGACTTTAGTTTTTGGCACTGAAAAATAAAGCTTGGCATTGAAAACAGAACCGTAACTGAAGAAACGAACATTAGCATTGAAGCATTTCCTTTGGGGAAAAGAATTGTCATTAAACAAGTAGTAATACTGAAAAAATGACAGTCTTCAGATTTTTTTAAATTTTTTTTTTATTAATTTTTTTGCCAAAGTTGTCACTGTTTTGGCATAGAGGAGAGGGTTTTGAGGGGTGGGGCCAAGGAGTGTGATTTGTTTTGTTTTGCTTTGTGCCTGTAGCAAAACAAAGGATGGATTCAAAACGTGACCTAACAGACTTGGATAAGGCATGGTCATCAAGGTGACACAAAGGCAGGTTAGAAAGTGGTGTTAGGTTTGTCAGCTCTGGACACCGGTGTTGGTTAGTCGTCACTGTGGTCCTTCTATTAGATTGGACGAATTTTTGTAGAGGCATTCATGGTCCCCAGAAGATGCTGTCCAATATTTGATCAACATGGCACTGGACAGGAGCTTGTATTCTTCTGGACATTAAGTGCAAATGATGTCTCATAAACTTTTGTCTAGCTTGTGTAGTATGTATTGGACTGATCTCTGACCACTACAGAGCCAGTGTGGATAGTACTGGGACACGTCCCAGTGGTTTAACAGGTTTGGGACGTGGCCAGAGTTCTCCTGACTGAGGAGAACAGGAGGAGCCCTGTTTGACTCTGCTGACCGACAGAATCTCCCTCTCTGTCTTTCTCTCCCTCCTCTCAGAGGCGGCCCCGACTCAGCTGCAGTGTTCACTGATGACTGTGTGTTTTGCAGATGGCTGCGAGCAGTAGCTGAGGACGCCACCAGAAGTTCCCCATTGCTGAGTCTGCCACCTGCAAATATGAATGGTAAGGCCACTGTGGTTTGCGTTGATGTGTAAGTGGGGGACGCCAGAAGTGGCTCTGTGTGTGCATTTGTGTGCGATGAAAGAGAGCTCTGTGTTTTTTGGCTCTGTAGATCTGCTGAGACCAACATGGTTCTAGTTCTGGTAGTACTTTCCAGGTCAATGTATGTGTGGGACTGCGTGTACAGTGTTTTAAGTGGTTTAGATGGTTGCCTCTTAGTGTGTGTGTGTGTGTGTGTTGTGTTCTGTGCTTATTTTGAAGTTGCTTCTGTTTATTTTGAAGTTTTGACACAGTGTTGTTTTGTTACGATGTAGTAACTTCCCCTTCACTGTGTGAGCTGATGTGACTGTGGCATAAACACTGATATGTAGTCGGCCTTGGTTGGGTAAACAGTAGTGACGGTGTGAGCTTGCTCCACACCCATCTGAACAAGTGACACCGCATTATTGACAACCCTGAGCTTCATTATCACTTTGTCAATATTGCGGTGTTCCTGTGGCTTTGTCTCGTTTCATCTGCACGTGTGTGCGTGCCTGTATTCCTGCCTTTTTATGACTGCGCCTGTGACAGCTGTAGTTGGAGACATTGTTTTGTCAGTTGTCCATCTATCCGCCCGTCTCATTCTCATTAGCGCGATATCTCACGAACACCCTGAGGGAATGTCTTCAAATTTGTTGCAAAGGTCCACTTTTACTCAAGGATGAACTGGTTAGATTGTGATGGTCAAAGTTCGCTGTCATCTCACAGCCATCCCATTATTGTGAACTCAATATGTCAAACGCCTTGAAAGGATTTCTTCAGATACAGTATTATATGAGCCTGGGCAGACATGCATATAAACTGTAACTCAACTGGTTGGGACAAGCACTTAATAGGGTGTTTGCAACTTGTGAGATATTTCCTCTTGAACTCATGCAAAGTGAACACCTGTTTGCCTTGTTCAGATTTAACTGCTGTCTGTGTATAATTTATACTAATGTGATTGAAGCAGTGAGAATGCAAAGCAGCTTGGGACTTGCGAAACAGGTTTGCTTCAAGTGCCTGATGATATATAAATAAATGAGTAAACCTGATTGACTAATAGCTTTGTCCTACATCTGGTGCTTCACATTTATCCATACCTGCTTTTTTTTTCCTCCAGGTGGTCCAAGTATATGGGCAATCAGTCCGGAGGAGAGGAACAAACATGATCAGAAGTTTGACACCCTCTCCCCATCAATGGGCTATGTCTCAGGTACACACATTTGTTTTCATTCCTCATAGGGATTTGCATTGACTTGCATTAATTTAATGGATACTTACTGAAGACTTACCTTAACCATAACCACTACTTGCCTAATCCTAACTCTTACCCTAAGCTTAAACCAAGCCATCACCCTAAAATTCAACAAGGAAGGCTGAGTCCCCAAAATGTGAAAATGTAAACAGGTTGTGGTCCCCACACTGTGTCTAACACCAGGCGACAATAACTGTATACACCTAAGAGATTCTCTAATGCCACAAAAATACACAGGCACATCAGTGCAAGGAGCTAGGAAATACACATAATTGTTGATGATCTGGCAGTGCACCTACCGGCGCAAAAATATTTGGCATTTGTAAGCAGACATATTTATAGTTCTGCATGAAGAAGAACCACTTTCCTCACAGTTTTCTTTCATTTTCTTTGCTGTTGTTATGTAGGGGAGCAGGCAAGGAAGTTCTTCCTCCAGTCAGGGCTACCTGCTTCAGTTTTGGCTGCGATATGGTGAGAAACTCACTCATACTCAGATTTTTGATCACTGAAACCAGTACTTGAATAGCCTAACCCTAATTTTTTTTTTCCTCCTCCTCCTCCTCTCAGGGCTCTGGCTGATATGAACAATGATGGGAAGATGGACAGGTTGGAGTTTTCCATTGCTATGAAGCTCATAAAGCTAAAACTCCAGGGTACGCAGCTTCCCACAGCGCTGCCAATCATCATGAAGCAGCCTCCAGTGCCTGCTCCCAACCTCAGTAACCTCGGTAACCCCAGCTCAACCATGACCAACCTGGCCTATGGTATGCTATTTTATATATATATCTGGGTGTTAGTTAAGAACCTAATTGTACACAGTGTAAAAATGTTTCTGACTATAAATACTCTCTTGGGGATTTTAAACTACCTAATCTAAGAGAACTGATTTTCTCCATACATATTGTACATACTCATACTGACTACACTATGTGCTTGTGCATGTGTGTGTGTCCTAGGTATTAGCACTGTGCCTAACATGCCCATGATGCCTGTAGCAAATCTTCCCTTGTTGACCCCTATGGCAACCCCTGGACTATCACCTTTGACACCAATGACAGGCCTCACCCCTATGGGTCCTACAGCAACAGGCCTGGGCCCACTAATAACCTCCACCCCCATCATGCCTCTGATGCCCACCATGGGAAATGCCACACTGCCCAATGGCACCATGGGAATGCTGCAGCCAGTCCCAGCTGGAGCTTTGGCCACTGGTACATTTCTCTCTCTCTCTCTCACTGCCGGTTTCCTCTCTTTTTGTGTTTTTTTTTTCTTCCTCTGCTGTGCATTGTGTGAACATAAAAACTACTGAGGAGCTAAACCCTGCTCTGAGAGTAAATATTCTATGTTTTCAGCAGGCTGCTGATTATGAAATGTTTGTGTTTTTGATGGGGAGAAAAAGAAAATGAAAGAATCTGGGTCTGATTTTGCAGAGTCAGGTGTCTTATTTCCATACGGATAGCCTCACTGTCCTTGACAAAGTTACAGCAGGCGGATGACAGTATATTACTGAGCTTCTACAGGGCTCCCCTTCCCTTTCTAAAACCATAAAATCAAGTATGCATACTAAAATTATGTGACTGTGTATAAACATGTACAACCCTATTCAACGATGGATGTACAGTATGTAATGTGTATGTGCTTTATGTTTTCAGGCCTGCCTCTGTCTGCATCCACCTATTCTTCTCCACTAGGCCTCTCCCCTTCTCCTGCTGGTATAAACAAAACCTCACCGCTGTTGGACATGAGATCTAGCAGGTAAAACGCATACATGTACATATTCAGATAGTTTGAAGCACTAAGCTGTTTCCCCTTTTGCACAGTCCATACCTTGTTTAGTTGTTAGTCTCTTTAAGTACACAGTCATATAGAAATCATCTCGATATTTGGAGGCTTCAGCTTGTGTTTTTGTTTTGATGGTTGTCTTTCAGCTTCGCTTCCTCATCCCCCATGGCTGCTGTTCCCAGTGACTGGGCTGTGCCACATGCCTCCAGACTTAAGTACAGACAGCAGTTCAACAGCTTGGATAAACAGATGAGTGGATACCTCACAGGTACTGTGTTTCTGTGTGCAGTGTATAGGTAATATCAAACCAAACTATGTGTGGAATGCAGGCGTGGATCATAAACAGTAGTCAGTGATGATTTCATATTGGTTGCCTCCCTGTATTTTTTTTTTCCCCCAATGTGTTTCAAATGCCTAAGGATGTGGAGGTTGACTGTGTGTGTGCAGTCAGTGGGTGTGTACAGACACAGTTGCTTTTTTTAATACTGAACATACATTTACTATGCATTAAAGGATAACAACAAAACAAACCACTCACACACATTTTCAGCCAAGTCAGCAACTGCCTTTTTGTTCTGTTACTGCCTTGCTGGACCTTTTCTCTTGAGTTGTGATGTAGTGACGTAATAGTATCTTTGTATCTGCACATACTTTACACAAGGTGGACAGATGTCAGTGAAATAAACCTAAGAGTGACTGATTTTCATAAGCCTCTTTAACACTGCTCAATGAAGGCAGAATGATTGCATCATTTTTCTGCCACACCTTTCTGTATAAAAGGTACCAAACCAGTAATGGGGGGAGGGTCAGTGTTGACCCTGCTTTGCTCCACCATTCCAAAATGGCGCAACCGTTCAGCCTCAGCCTCGGTGTAAAAGGGGAAAGGTGGCTTGGGGGGGTTGTGAGTGGAGGGGTGTGAAGATTTAATGAAGTGTTGTTTCTGCGTCCTGCTGGGGGATTTAAATATTAACATTGCTCACAAGAAACAAAATCCATGACCATAATCATTATGGTGTTGTACACGCCGCACAACAACTGAGTCCGAATCATGATATAACGAGCACGAGGAAAAACACATCTCTACTATGTTTGTCCACCACTGTTGATTTCAAAGCAGCAATGTTACTGGTACACTTTGTATTTTGTGTGTGTGTGTTATGTCTTGTTAAACCTCATGCCACAATGCCTATACAATTAGAATCTACCAGACTGAACCACAGTGCAGATTTTGGTACCACTTAAATGCCTGTTGACTGAAATCTTTACCCTCTAGTGCTGTGAAACAGGCGATACAGGCAACAGAAGAATCATGTGCGAACACTATCATTACACTTTTGCTGCGTTTCATTTATCTCAGAGCTGGGAATTTTTAAATGTCATCAACCTTCATTTTAGGCTGCTTTTTTAACAATATGAGTTCTGGTATCATTTAGGCACCAGCACTGTTTTTAAAGTATTGTTTTAGCACCGGTATCAGAAGAAACCTAAATGATACCCAACCCTACTTCTACCACAGTCCTTTAACCATTCAGGTAAATGAGGTTAAAAATGTTCAAGTTTCCGATTTCAACACTTTTTTTTTTTTTTACATTTTTATGAAAAACTGTGGTGATCTGCCTTCTTTGTACACTTGGAACATACTTGCACCCCCACCCACACATACACACATCTGTGCTGTACAGCTGTTCTGACATCTGTCGTGTTTGTTGCCAGGTCAGCAGGTGCGAGGTGTTATGGCAACCACAATGCTGACTCAGACACAGCTGGCCTCAATCTGGTGAGAACGTGTGTGTGTGTGGGGGGGGGGGGGGTCTGAACATGTCATATGTTTGTTAACAGTGTTGCGTTCAGGAATCAAAGTTAGGTTTAGCAGCCAGAAGTACAAAACTTTATTCCATTATAGATTGTTTGTTTGTTTGTTTGTTTGTTTGTTTGTTATGGAAATGTTTATCTATTTATCTAGTGTATATTACCAGTAAATACAAGAAAATACTGTTGTTTATTGTGCATTTAAATTATACATCTTCATACTATGGTTTTGTTTCCTGCGTTATGCTTTGCTTTTGCGTTTTGTTTTGCTTCTGTCCTGTGTTCAAAGGCAATATTATCATTGTAAAATCTTGTAAACAAAAACCTGTACCTCCAATTTGTGACCTCTCCGCAGGACTTTAGCAGATGTGGATAAGGATGGCAAGCTAAAAGCCGAGGAGTTTATTCTGGCAATGCATCTGGTGGATATGGCGAAGAGCGGGCAACCACTGCCGCTAACGCTGCCGACTGAGCTGGTGCCATCTTCACAAAGGTATAACTTAAAAGGCTCAGCTTAACAAAAAATGGTTTGATTGTTTTATTTAGTCTTTGAAGGATGTGAAATGTGTATTCAAACAAGTTATTTTAAATATTGCAGGGGTGCAGTGAATGGGTCCAGCTCTTCTTACTATGATGCTCTCACTGATGACTTGGACATCGAACCTCCACAGAAACCCAAGACCAACAGTCAGTATTCCTGCTTCCATACTAACAAAGCCAGTGTGTCCTTCTTTAACTGCTTGCACAATGTAAACATACACATATTGTGTAATATAT
>NW_018127890.1:693900-697831 GCF_001952655.1 Monopterus albus | reverse complement strand
TGTACACGCTTGAAACCGTAGGCAGCCGACACCGATGTTAACTAGTGTAGGGTAGCACACTCTGTGCTGGGTTTGTACACATACTTGATTATGATAAGACAGTAAAATTGGGGCTGCAAGTTAGTCTCAGTTTATTTTACCATTCTGCTTTAACCTTTTTTTTTGTGCACATGTTCTAAAAACAATATTTGAACCAATTTTTTTTGTAATATTACTTCTAGTTATGTGATCATTTTCACATTTATAACATTTATCATGTTAATTAAAACATCTGGTTTCCTCTTATGCAGTCAGACGCTGTAAATATTTTCAGGATTTTACAGCACATACATAACCAAAATAAAACCTTTTACTCATCTATACTCAGTGTCATTTGAGGATAAATTCAAAGTCAACATGGAGCAGGGGAACGCAGAACTGGAGAAAAGACGGCTGGCGCTCCAGGAGGCGGAGAGGAAGGAACAGGAGCGACGTGCTCAGAAGGAGAGAGAGGAGCGAGAGAAGAGAGAAAGGGAGGCTCGGGAGGCGGAAGAGAGGAGAAGGAAAGAGGAGGAGAGAAGGCTGGAGCGACAGAGGGAGCTGGAGAGGCAGAAAGAAGAAGAGCGGCAGAGGGAGCTAGAGAGAAAAGAGGTGAGCTCTCTGAATGACTGTAGACACTGTATGTGCACGTATATATGACTTATTGTATTTTATATTCACAGCAGAAGCTCATTGCTTTACACTGGTGCATGCATATTCATTTACTTCAGTGTCCTGTGTGGGTTAATTTCAGGCTGCGCAGCGTGAGCTGGAGCGCCAGAGGAAGGAGGAGTGGGAGAAGAGGCGGCGAGGAGAGCTCCAGATGAAGAGGGAGCAGGAGAAGGATGATATCAACAGACTGAAAGCTAAAAAAAGGAATCTTGAGATGGAGCTGGAGACTGTGGTGAGTGGTGAGGAGACTAAGACACTCATAGAGGTGTTCTCATTTCGTCCAGATGTTTCAGTCATCTGTGTCTCTCTCCACCTCAGGGCGACAAGCACCGTCAGATTTCAGACAGACTCCGTGACGTTCAGAACAAGAAGAAGCTTCAGAGGACCGAGCTGGATCTGATCAATCAAAGGAAAGAGACACGTCAGCAAGACATTAACAGCTTGCACAAACAGCTAGAGGTGTGTGTCTCAGTTTTTGTTTTTTGCCCATGTGTTTCTAAGTTTCAGTTGTTCATGCGTTTCCCTAACAGTTTTAGTTATCGTAGCTATGACAGTTAATAATAGTTAGAACAGTTTTATTTAGTGTCTGTGATTCACATGTCAGATCACTGCTTTCTAGAGAGAACCTGCTTCAGTGCTTTCCCAAGTGTTTTCCTCCAATAGTGCCTTTACTGTTGTCTTTGATGCATTTTCTCTCACTCAGGAGTTCCAGAGGAAGTTGTCCCAGATGACTCCGGAGCAGAAGAGACTGACGGAGAAACTCAAAAACATGTCTCTGAATAACCAGCCTGGTTAGTATTTAATGGACAAAGCTCATGTTACAGCAGCGCTAGTGAGGAAATGGAGAAATAGATGAGTAGATGTTAGATAAAGGGGCAGCACGGTGGCACAGTGGATAGCGCCATTGCCTCACAGCGAGAAGGTTCCGGGTTCGGGCCCCACCTGGGACCTTTCTGTGTGGAGTTTGCATGTTCTCCCCGTGCTTGCGTGGGTTCTCTCCGGGTGCTCCGGCTTCCTCCCACTGACCAAAGACATGCAGCTTAGGTTGATTGGTGTCTCTAAATTGCCCATAGGAGTGCGTGCGTGTATGTGTGGTTGTTCGTCTATGTGTTAGCCCTGCGATGGATTGGCGACCTGTCCAGGGTGTACCCCGCCTTCGCCCAATTGCCGGCCGGGATTGGCTCCGGCCCCACCCGTGACCCCGTTCAGGGACTAAGCGGTAGAAAATGAATGAATGAATGAATGTTAGATAAAAGAACACAACATGTTAAATGGACAGTTTGGTACTTGCATCACAGCTAATTCAGATGCTAAAAATGAATACAGAATATGAAATTACTCAATATAAATGATTCAATAAATGTAACACATGAAAATATCTTTATCATTATTGTATCCAGATGTATAAATGCATGAATGAAAATGTTTTCACGTTTTAAACTTGCCTCCTGGTGTTCTAGCACAGGGGAGATTCTAGTTAATCTACCTGTATTTCATCTGCTTGCAGTGTCGACCCTGTCTGCCCTGATGGTGGGCGCTACTGAGAAAAAAGGCACATGCATGAAACTGCGAGATCAGCTGGAAGCTCTGGAGAAAGAGACCTCTGCCAAGCTGGCTGAGATGGACCAGTATAACAAAGACATTCAGGTATTAGAATCCTAGTAGAGAATTAACATAATAGTTTAACATGGCATCAGTTAATTCAGCACTTCACATATAAAGGAATAACAGAGCATGTGCAGAGGTCTGCAAATCCTTCAAACAGTCTCAAAATTCAATAACATCTAAACTAAAGTGCTTAGAACAGAGACATGGTGCACTTTGTGTTTTTTAAAATCTCTATAACTGTAATAATGTTGCTGTTGTGGGGTAAATTATACACTACTGCTTGATTTTGAGTGTTTTTATCTTTAATGACAACATGAAGCTTTAATACAGAGCTGGTTGTCGTTTAGGTTCTTTTCCCTGTTGTTTTCATACAAACTATATTTCTACATTACAAGTTTGCCATCTATGTTTTTAAGTTCCACAGAGATTACATACAGCTGCTTGGCCCTCACTGCTTTTCTTCTCGCTTCTGCAATCATTCCTAACCCCGTTTTCTTCTCATCCTATTCTTCTCCTCCTTTTGCTGGACCCTTACTTCCGCTCTCTGCCCTCTCACCTATCTCATATCCCGTCTCCCCGACTTTACAGTATGTGGGTGCTGAGGACTCTATGCTTCAGGTTGTCTTCTGTCTGCTGGCCTGCCTCCGTAACCTCTTCTACCTACTAAAGGTTTCCATTTTAGTTCTCATTGTTGTTCTAAGCTGTTTGTCTTTTGTCTCCTCTTATCTTTTCTGTTTTCTTTTTGCCCTGCTATATTTCTTCATCATTAACATCTTGTTTCTATGTTCAAGCCTCTGTCTTTTCTTTCTTCTCTCACACCATCCTGCGAATGGCTTAATACTGTATACAGTTGCTATTGTGTCCACTATGTCTTTTGGCATGTTCTGTGCATGTAAATCCCTCAGTCCACTATGCCTACATAGTCAGCTTAATCTTTAGTTCAGTCACACATCTGTTATTCCGCTAGACACGGCATGTGTTTGTGTGCGTCAGGAACTGAGGGAGAGCCAGAGAAAGCAGCAGGCAGCATTGGAGAAACTACAGAGCGTCAAAGAGGACAAACGGCGTGAGGTGATTCGAAAGAAGGAGCAAGAGGAGGAGAGAAGGAGGAGAGAAGAGGAGAGAAAACAACAGGAGGAGGAAAGGCGACGGAGGGAGGAGGAGGAAGCTCAGAGGTATTTTGCTTTCACACAGGTTTTATACTAAAGAAACTTTTGTTTCCTTCCTTGTTGAATTTCAATGAAATACAAAAAAAATCTAAAAAAATATTTCATCTTGAGGTACTAACTTTTAAAATAACTTCACTGTTTGCTTCTCACTTACAGGCGTATTCAGATGGAAAAGGAGCGTCAGTGGCAGGAGAAGCTGAGGAGGGATGAAGAGGAGCGTCAGAGGAGGCTTCAGGAGGAGAGAGAGGCCAAACAGAGGGAGGAGGAGGAGAGAGAGAGACAGGCCCTCATCCAGGCTGCTAAGGAGCAGGTCGAACGAGAGCTCAAAGCAAAGGAGGAGGCAGAACGGAAGAAAAGAGAAGAGGAGGATAGAAGGAGAAGAGAAGAAGAGGAGCGCAAGAGGCAGGCAGAGAGACGGAGGCAGGAGGACGAGAGGAGAAAGCTGGAAGAGGAGAGAAGGCAAC
>NW_018127890.1:687049-693808 GCF_001952655.1 Monopterus albus | reverse complement strand
GAAAAGAGGCGGAAAGAAGAGGAAGAGCTTAGAAGAGGGAGGGAGGAGGAGGAGAGGAGGAAACACAAGGCATCTGAGGCTGCCTTAAGAGATGCAGAGGAGAGGAGAAACCGAGAGGAAGAGGACAGAAAGAAGAGAGAGGAGGAGGACAGGAGAAAGCGGGAGGAAGAGAGACGAAGGCAGCACCAGGAGGAGGAGAGGAGGAAACGTGAGGAGGAGAGAAAGAGGGCAGATGAGGAGAAGAAGAGAAAGGAGGATGAAGAGAGGAGGAAAGCAGAGGAAGAGAGAAAGAGAAAAGAGGAGCCCCCTCGTCAGCAGCTGCAGAGTGGAGTAGGAAAGCTGGAAATACAGGCGAAACTGGCAACTTTGCTGAAAGGACTGGAGGAGAGGAAGGGTAAGACCCAGATGTTTTCATGCTCGTCTACTCTGTAGTCTCTTCCTGTCGTTACTGTTTATTTGATCCTCAAATTGCATCATGATCCTTGATTTGGTGCTTTAGGCAAACAACCCAGGGTCACACAACACAGGAAGTCGGCAACTCTCACATCCTTCAAAGCGCTCTACCCGTTCACAGCACGAAACAACGAAGAGCTCAGTTTCAATGCAGATGATGTCATTGAAGTAAGAGAGAAAACGATTGTCCGACTACTTCTTCTTGTTCAAGTATCTTTCCTTTTTTCCAACCTTGATATTTTTCTGGCTCGTCCTCTTTGTTGAAAAAATTTGATATTTTATGCCATTTTTGTCTTTCTCAAACTTTTTCTGCGTTCTTCTGTCAGGTTGATGAGGCCACAGAGCGGGAGGAGGGGTGGCTGTGTGGCAGCAGACAGGGGAAGATGGGCTGGTTCCCGGAGAGCTATGTCGAGAGAGTGGCCCCGTCAGACACAGCTAGCAGTAGCACTCCTGTTGCTGCTGCTGCTCCTAAAGTCCCGCCCCAGTCACAGCTTTCCCTCGCCTTTGAGGCTGCCAAGGCAGCAGGGACAAAGTCTGCCTTCACACCGACACACTCTCCAAACCCTGCACCCTCTGAGACACAAGGACAGGTGAGAGGTTTACAGATTGTCCATTTACTGTTGCACCACATGTACAAACACACTCACTGTAGTGTCTTCATCTCCGTGCCTCTCTCAGCAGGTACTGGGTAATGTGCTCGCCCAGGCCTTGTGTTCGTGGACTGCAAAGACAGACAACCATCTGAACTTCAATAAGGATGATGTCATTCAGGTGCTGGAGCAGCAGGAGAACTGGTGGCTGGGAGAGCTGAATGGTGAACAGGGCTGGTTCCCTAAGACGTATGTGACGCTGCTGGGAGAAGGCAGTTCAGAGTAAGGCTTCATGTGCATGTTTGTACCTCATAATCCAACTAGTGGGAAGATGCACCTTTTGTCTCTTAGAAACATGAACAGTTTCAAACTTAATATCTCTCTGAGCCATTTCCCTGAGCTCACAGGTAATGTCATAATAATTGAAGGCTAGTAATTGTTTTATCTGGCAAAGTATGGTATGATGCCTGAAACTTTCATATGCTCTACATTTTGCTACAGCAGAGCAACTTTGGCCTCACACAAAATTAGATCCAGTTTTCTGTACTACACTTGTAAAACTAGCCTAAAGCACATACCTGTTTACTCTCCATACCAACCAACCATAAATCAGCTTATTTTGTAGCCTTGCGAATGTTTTTATCTCAAGGTAAATCGGTGAAAGCAAACAGCAGTCACATGATAATGTGACTGTGCCTACGGGTGTGGCAACAATTTCAGTGTACTAGGTAGTCAGGACAAAGGAGGAATCTGTTGCATGAAGAGTTAAACACTACAGGATGGAGTTTCGTACAGCTGGCACTGTGCATGACTATTGTGGTGGAGATGAAACTTGGCCTCAAGGCGAAAATCTAGATTTACCTGTGAATCGAGTGCACATTCCAACTGTCACCTGTGATCATGAGCTCTGGCTATGGACCAGACAAGTCAAGATTGCAGGTGAAGTCCAGAGCAGAAACCCTGCTTCTGTGCACTGGAAGGAGCCAGCTGAAGTGCTTTGGCCTCTGAATAGTATGATATTCCAAGCACATTCAACACATAGACCTCAGGGCACATGATACAGCAGGGACTGATACCTCCACCTGGCTAATGCCCTGCATTCTCCAGGAGGAGCTAGAGGGCTTGTGTAGTTAGCTGCTTGCTCATGTGATCCAGATTTTTGTTCCGTAGATTGTGATATGTAAACAAGTAGCTGAACATAGTCTTTCTGTTTGCAGCATAAAGAGCCCCCCTCCTGATTCCTCAGAGTCCAGTGACAGCCTGCAGCTTGAAGGTAATAAAAGTTCCTCAGTAAATATTTGATCTTTGTATGTTGCATGCATTAGTATGATGCTGTTTGTCTGGCTCTTATTTTATGCTGATTTTCAGACTGACATGGCTTTTTCTATTTGAATTATGTGTCGTTTCTAAGAGATGTATTAAAATGGCCGGTGCAGCCCACACATGTGGCACACTCTGCAGTTAATGTATATAACAGCATTTACTGGGATAATGTGTAATTTTGTTGTGCATTACTTGGCCTGTAACTCTGTTGGTGTTGATGTTCATGCTTTTGTTTTGTTATCAGAATATGTGGCATTATATACCTATGAGTCTCCAGAGCCCGGAGATCTAATCTTTACCGAGGGAGACGTGATCCTGGTGAGCAAGAGAGAGGGAGAGTGGTGGAATGGCTCTATAGGCAACCGCACGGGCCTCTTCCCCGGCAACTACGTCAAACCTAAAGAGACGGATGTAAGAGCACACATCACATACTGACGAACAGGGGAAACTCTCTTCAGTTCATTACTGCGTAACACTGTGTTGCTGTTTCTGGTGATGTTGGGTTGCTTTATACTCCTGTTGTTTCTTTGACTTTCTGTATTTCTGTATTGTGCTTGGTAAGACGATATAAATGTATTTTTCAGACATCAAGTGCATCTGGAAAGAAGAAGCCAGGTGAGCTCACCATCCTCTCTTTTTCTAGTCTGATTCTCATGTAAGAATACAAATCCTGCATCTTGCTGCCATCTAAAGTTGCATTTGTGTCTTGTGTGCACAGAGATTGCAAAGGTGATTAGGGCACATACCTCTACCAGCCCTGAGCAGCTGAATCTGGAAAATGGCCAGCTCATCCTGATCCTCAGCAAGAACGCCTCTGGCTGGTGGCTTGGAGAACTGCAGGTCAGTGTTTTACACTCACCTGTGGTCCTCAGTCCTATACAGTCAATAACCACAGAGAATCTGCAATTCATCTTCTTTCCACTGAGCTCAAGTCTTGTCATTTAGCAGCTGTGGCTCCATATCACTGTCACAGCTAGACATCTCAGCAGTTCTTTACATTATTCCCCCCAACTGTGGTTCCCAGTCTTCTTGGCTTGTGACCTGCCAGGAGACATTTTTGGTCTCAGTCAGCTCAGATGCTCTGAACTGAGTGTGCTGCTGGTAATTTCAGATGTTATTGCTCCATTAATAAGGTTTTAGGACTTTGCTGTGTCTTGTAGGCACTCATTGACAGTTTGCTCACCTCCCAGACTTGCAGTGAGTTGGATGTTCAGAGCTTCTGTTTATATAATAAACAGTATTTTTCCAGAAAAACAGTTCTACTCTGGCTATGGTTAAGGAGTCATATTAATAAAACCCTGAATGAATGGGGTCACAATGTTTTCTCAAGTTAATGTTGCTTTTTGTTTTAAACTTTTTTTTCCTGTTTTGCCATTATTTAACAGCAATAAATGCAAAAATGCAGACAGGAAACATGGGGAGAGAGGGAAGGTATGAAAGGCAACAAAGATCCCCTATTGGAATTGAACTGTGGGCGTTTAGCCAAGGTGCTACCAGATTAATGTTACTGGATTAAAATACTTGACAGTTTAGCTAATGTTAACATTAAGCCGCCATATAGAATTCAGTTGCATTATACAGTCCACCAGTTAATTAGACGGCTGAGTCTGTCGCTGGTGCACAGTTAACAACTTTAGTGTTTTTTGTACATTAGGCGTGGATTGTAACATTTCATACTGTAGTGCAATAGGTTGCAGGAGGGAAGTGTGGCCAGTGTTTTCAGTAAGATAGTATTTTCTCCAAAGTTAATTCTACAAACCACTTTATAGATTGTCAAAGATCTCTACTTTCTGTCTCAAACCCCATTGTCCACATTTGTTTGTTTTCTGTCTCTAGGCCCGTGGTAAAAAGCGTCAGAAGGGCTGGTTCCCTGTTTCTCATGTGACCGTGTTGGGATCCAACAGCGGCAAGTCCACACCAGCTCCCCAGTCAGGTAACACACACTCCTGCAAGGCAGGTGAAGGGAAGCAAAATACGGCACATTCTCTACAGTAATGATGTGATAATATAGTAGGGTGTGTAAAAGTATCTCACACATACAAACTCTGCCCTCGTCTCACTCAGTGTGTCAGGTGATCGCCATGTACGACTACACTGGTGCCAACAAGGACGAGATGAGCTTCTCCAAAGGTCAGCTGATCAACGTTCTAGACAAGAACAACCCTGACTGGTGGAAAGGGGAGCTCAACGGGGAAACTGGCTTGTTTCCCACCAATTACGTTAAGATAAAGACTACGGATTCTGACCCCAGCCAGCAGTGTAAGTAAATCTGACATGAAAGGAAACATGCAATAGACGCTCTATTTTTATGTTGCTTCAAACATCAGTGACTGATTCTTTGTTCATCTGTACAACCCTTGCAATCTACCACCGTTTTTTCATCCACCCATCTTTTCATCTGTTTATCCTTTCTTCTCACTGACTGTTGCACCTTTGTTTCTCACTTTTTCTCTCCCTTCCCAATCTGTATTTCTCCTTCCCGCTCCTGTCTCTTTTCCTTCTAGGGAGGTAAAAATGCATCCTCTTCCTCCTCCACCTTCTCTTCCTTTCTTCCTCCTGACTTCAGAGACACCCACTGTCACTAAGCCTTTATCATGATTATATATTTTGAGAAATAGTGCACAGTCCAAATTCCAGACTCATGCTCGGCATCTGAAAAGCCTGCTATAATTATGAAAACAAATATTTTTAAAGGAATAAAATAAGACAATCAGATGTAATTTTGCTCAGGCAAACATGCTAAAATATTTTATCTCACTGCAGCATCACAAGTCCTATGCTTTCAGTTTACTGACTATAACTATAACCACCGCTTAACTATGACCACATTTGCAATTTTTTCCTTTTAAAACCTTTTGTTTAACTTAAAGTGATACAAGCAGAAGTGTCCAGTTTGTCCTCTACATTTAGTCCTGCTCCCACGCTACTGACAGACATAAGCTTTGCCTCCAGGGGTGATGGTACATTTACTGAACACTGTTTTGCTGCTGCTGTGAATGTTTTTGTTTGTGCCCAAAGTGAAGGTTTGTTTACTCCCAGTTACTCACAGGTTATACAGTCACAAACCATCATAATAATCATTATTCAGGTCAGCAAGTGCAAAATGAATCTATGCAAGTTTCACTTGAGGTACTGTGGTCAAATGTGCACAGACATCAAGGAAGCAAATGATAAATGCTATTATACAGATGAATCAGGGTTGGAAGTGACTGTTTAGAGAATGTTTGTGGTACAAGACAGTGGAGCTATTTTTGAAAATGTGTCTAATATATTTTCTGATTGTGAAATAAAGAATAAAGATGGTTTGCAGTGACAAAGCATTATTGTTGTTCAAGACTTATCTTTGGCCAGCTGTACTGTGTGTGTGTGTGTGTGTGTGTGTTTAGTATTCTGTGTTTATGTTGTCAACACAATACACACAATTAAGATGAATAGATATACTGTATGTGAACAACCTTTTCTCAGGTAAATGCAATGTCAGACATTAATTTTCATAAAAATACAAGACCTTTTTCCCCTAAATTCAGATATTCCTTTTTCTTCTCATAGCCCTTCTTTGCAACTTGGTCCCAAAAGACTGCTTCTCAAACATTTGTCTTTCTCCTCCCTTTGTTAGGCTTTTAAAGAATGTTATTTCATGCATGTAATACTGGGTAAAACTCTACCTTCACTGTAGTTATATCAGGCATCTGACCCGGACATTCTCTAAGGCTTTGGTACAAACAGATTTGCTCTAGGAGAAGATTGGGTCTGAAACCAGCAATGAGATGATAACAGTAAAGAGTGCAAGAAAGGAGAGGCAGAACGATCAGGCTTTAAAGAAATGCAACAGAAAACAGAATCTAAAATGCTTAGAGGGACTTTACAGAGCAGATTTCTAAACCTGTGAAATGCGATGGAGGATGAGGGTGAAGTCACAGAGGGAAAGGAAAGAGAGGATCAGTGAGTGAGCAAGGGTCACACTGCATGGGATCCCCGCAGTGGGCTAATGGGCACCCTGTACCAGGTGAGTGTGTGTGTGTGTACGCACAAAGCTGGTGATGTCCCTCCTCATTTCCGAAGGCTTCAGTGATGTGCACACAGATAGGAGAAAGCACAGTAAGAAGAGCCAAAAGCAGCAGCGTCTGAGACCTGTCTCATGTACAAACCACCAGCAGGAGGCAGTAAATGCAGCGTGCAAGTGTCACTGTGGTTTAAGCAGTGGCTTGTGGTTTTATTAAAGTGTCTGCACGATTGTTTTTTTTTTTTTGTACCAGTAACATGAATTCCATCTTGTGTGTTTTCTTTTCCTGCAGGGTGTACTGACCTGAACAGCCTGGACTCACTGAGCCCCCAGGAGAAGAAGAGACAGGGTTACATCCATGAGCTAATACAGTCTGAGGAGAGATATGTG
>NW_018127890.1:679164-686990 GCF_001952655.1 Monopterus albus | reverse complement strand
ATTTAGGAAAAAATATATATTTTTTTATGTGAAGGAAATGTGTTAGTGCGTCCTCTTAACATGACAGTATGTGTAAATCTTGTGTAGGTTTTCTATAAGCCTATGTTCGAGTCGGGCCGGCTCAATGAAGGAGAGATGGCCATGATCTTCGTCAACTGGAAAGACCTGCTGGCCTGCAACACTAAATTTCTCAAGTAAATATCACATGGACAGAAGGAATGGAAGGAACACTGGGTCTGAAAGAACAGTAAAATGTTACACCAGTGCAGCTGTTTTAATGTGTGTATGTGGACTCTGCTTGTGTTTATCTACTCTATGTACATGTTTGTGTATTTACAGGGCACTGCATAGTCGTAAGAAGACAGGTGGTGAGAACATGCCAGTGCAGATGATCGGCGATATCCTGGCCGCAGAGCTGTCCCACATGCAGCCCTACATCTGCTTCTGCTCATGCCAGATCAACGGAGCCTCACTGCTCCAGACTCGCATCGACAACGAGCCAGACTTTAAGAACTTTCTCAAGGTGGGAGCATGGGTGGAGCCAGAGGGTGGCCAGGGGTGGTACCAGGAGTAAATAAGGAGCACAGCCAAAGTTAGCTAAAGAAAGCACTGTGTGTCTGCTTTTTACAACCTCTAAATGTCTTTTAAGTGTTGTGAAAAGAAACGGCAACACCACATCATGGTAAACGCTTTACTGTCCCAACTTTTTGGAATGTGTTGCAGGCATCAGAATTGAAGTGTGTTTATTTTGAACAAAGAATCAAATTCATAAGGTATCACATCAAATAATGTGCTGCTGTATAAAAATGTTAGTTACAAATTTTACATATAACTTTTTGATTTGGGGTTGTACACAAAATTTCTTGGTTTCTATGGTTTATCATTTCATACAGCCAGGGGTTTAATTTAACTTTTACATGTATTGCCAATTTGCCACCTACCTAGCCACCTTGTCCAAATGTTTCTAGATCCACCCCTGGGTGGGAGGAAGAGGAGAGAACAGGAAAAGTGTAGTAAAGAAAAACCTTAGAGTGGCATTAGGAGGTGGAGACTGAGGCCATGGATGTGATTAGATCCTAATCCTATTTGTTAACGTTGTCTTTTACTCTCACCAGAAAATCGCCACAGACTACCGGTGTAAAGGCATGCCGCTGTCCAGCTTCCTGTTGAAACCCATGCAGAGAATCACACGCTACCCGCTGCACATCAAAAACGTAGGCCATCTGGTTATGAACATGTTAGAATTCCTCGTTCATTGGCTCAAATGCTGACCTTGCTGTGTTGTTAGTAAAAAGGATGTTTTGCCTTTCCGTCTCTCGTCTGTGGGTGTAATTAACTTGGCTGTGTATGTTTAGATCCTGGAGTGCACTGCAGAAGGCCATGCTGATCGGGGTCCTCTGAAAGAGGCTCTGGAGAGGGCAGAGGAACTCTGTCAACAGGTTCATTTCTTCACTCCTTTAATTTTAAGTTATTTTTTCAATGTTCTTGGTGGGAAGGAGCTTTTTATTTTATTTAACTGTTTCTGTACTGAACAATTATTTCAACCAGGTAAACGAGGGTGTGAGAGAGAAGGAGAGCTCTGACAGACTGGAATGGATTCAGAACCACATACAATGTGATGGTGCTGTGGAGGTACTGGGCTGACTAACTCACCGCCAAGCTAATTATTTATACTTCAATGGCTTCATTTAGCATTAATAGTTATGATAGGGAGAGTCTGCCGTAAACACCACTGTCCTATTCCTAATCCCAATAAACATATGAAAATAATATGTTTTTTCTTCCAGCACATGATCTTTAACTCTCTTACCAACTGTATGGGTCCCAGGAAACTGCTCCACAGTGGTAAGGTGAGTAACACTGCAATGTTTCTGAAGCAATGATCCTGGCTATCAGTGAACCACTGTGGTGGGTCTTTGTGCTTTTAAAAAGAGCATTTTCCATCTAACTGAATAAAAGTAAAAGAGGCCAAACAGCCTGGGGTGTACAGGAAGATGAAATCTGGACCAAGTCACACCCCAGGACGTCATGTTAAATGTCACAAGTCTTGGAAATCCAGTGAAGAAATTGACAGAAGAGATGAGCAGGCCAGTTCATCTGAGCAGAAACCCAACAGATGGACATGATGATATGTCACCCTGATAAATACTGTCATATAAACAGAAGTTGATTTGCTTGACAATATCTTGATGCTGAACAGTTGCTGCACCTCCATCATCAATGAGCATGAGAAAATAGAGGAGAGAGAATTTACAACAGCAAATTTAACTGTACCTATGTTTTTGTGATCATGTTGTAAGTATTGTTTCTGAAATCATACATTTTTATGATATATTTCACTTATTTCTTTCCAGATATACAAGGCAAAGAGCAACAGGGAACTCTGGGCTTTCCTCTTTAACGACTTCCTGCTTTTGACTTATGCAGCTAAACAGTTTATCTCATCCGGGCCCGATAAACTGTTTAGCATCAAGAGCAATGTACAGCTCAAGATGTACAAACCGGTGAGAAATGCACAACGTAGGTCAGGGGGAAATGTGTTTCTCTGAGTCAGCATGAGATTTGAGATCATGTTTCCTTTATTTGCATTTTATAAAATGAGCGATTGCCATGTCATTTGTGACTTTTTAATGTCATGTTTGTGTATTTTCACGCATGGCTGTTTCTTCTTTTTGTTCCTGAAGCCTTTGCTGTTAAACGAAGTCCTAGTGAAGCTGCCGGATCCTTCCAGTGATGAGCCCCTCTTTCAAATATCGCATATCGATAGAGTCTACGCACTCCGGACAGACAACATCAATGAACGGTGGCTGCATGCAAATGCTTACACGCACAGATTCAGTGTGTTGGTCTACCTGTGTCGTCACTGTAGGATGTTTGTGTTTTCAGCACTGCATGGATTCATAAGATCAAGGCTGCATCTGAAGAATTTATTGAGACAGAAAAGAAAAAAAGGGACAAGGCCTACCAAGGTTTGTCTCTGCACTCTCACAGTCATGCTGAAATATTTTATTCCCTCTTTTATGTTTGTGTTTTTATCCGTTTTATCATGTTTTCATTGTAATTTCAACCAATTTATTTTTTTATTTCACAAAAAGATGTGTGCATTGGTCTCATTGTACCGTTAATATTTCTTCTATCCTATCATCTTCTTCATCATCATCATCACCATCAGTGAAGCACTTTGAAGTGCATGAACATGTACAAAAGGTGCTATACAAGTAAAAATTGATTTGTTTCTGATGCCAACAGATGTGATGAGATCTCGGATTAATCCATCTGTCTGTGTGTCTGTGTGTGTCTGTGTGTCTGTGTGTGTGTGTTTGCAGCCCGATCTGTGAAGGGTAGCGGCATCGGCAGACTCCTTGTTACCATCTTGGAGGCCACTGAACTCAAGGCAGCAAAACCCAATGGTGAGCATGAATGCACTCATTTTACAGGATGTCTCTACAGCTCTGACAAATAATAGTGTTCTTCAATCTGCCCGGGTCAACCTGCTTTAATCGAGCTGGGTGAGCACGGGTTGACCTCTGTTTTCATCTGTTCCTAGCAGCAGGATGTAATTGTGCAGACTTGGGCTGTTTCTTCTCATTGAGACTCATGATTGGCTGAAATGTTAAACCAAGGGCAAGTCGTTATACATTAAGCACTGAATTTTTTGTCTGTAATTTTATCACAGCAAGTGAAAATAGTTTCTCATTTGGTCTTATGACGAGGGGTTAAAATGATGCCTCACACCAAGGGCTCTGTGTTGCAAGCTAGTAACACCACTCTGATACCATGGGTACATCTCATGTCTCCTATAAAACCGTTCCTCGGTCGTTCTGGTCGACCGAGGTCTCTCATATCGGCTCTGAGGACCAAGGATGGTGCTGGAGGAGCCATGACCAAGGATACACTAGACCATCCTTTGTGGAAGTTTTTTTTGTGCACTGACACAAACCTTTTATCAGAAATCAGTTGGCGATTGGACGCTTCATTGAAGGATTTGAAGAATGGACATCTCATGTCTTTAATAATGTGTTTCCTCGAACCCTCTCTCCTCACATCTTTTCCATGCATCTTATGTGGGCGGGACTAAGACACAAGTGAGAAAACAGTGGTGTGTATAAGAGACTTGGGATGAACCCCACAAGTTATGGTACTTCTCAGCTGCTGGCACCCCCCCAGTTGAGCAAGATGCAGAAGATGAACAGTGCATCTTATGGTGCAGTGGAAACGCAACTGCACGGACTCACGAGCGGCACGGCTCTGCCACGCCTCGGCTCAGCAGGTCCGACCCCTGCTGATGGCAAAAACCATTTAAGAGACCGACTGAGCTCCCAGTACGGTGGTTAAAATTCAGCTTTTAATGCCTGCTGCATGGATCACAGATGAAGTCAGGGTAAAACCGCAGTTAGTTGTTGCATTCACATTCCAGTAAATAAATAAGATTATTATGAGATAGTTGTGTGGCAGCAGTATTTCTTGTTTCATGTATTTTTGGCCCACTTTGCCTATTGCTTGGTCGTCATGTAGTCAAGTCATCATCAAATCTTGCCCAAAAAAATATTTATTTGTTGACATTTTACTTTTCTGACTTACTATAATCTCAGTCCTGTTTTTCCTTCCTGCCGTTACATCCTCCTCCCTTCCCCTACACCTGTGTTCCTTCCCTCCTCCAGGTAAAAGTAACCCCTACTGTGAGGTGACCATGGGAGCTCAGCTCTATACGTCCAGAACACTCAACGACACCCTGAACCCCAAGTGGAACTTCAACTGTCAGTTTCACATCAAAGACTTCTACCAGGACGTCCTCTGCATCACCATCTTTGAAAAAGACCAGTTTTCACCTGATGGTCAGTTACCTGCTTGTTTCTTCATGTTGCATCTTTCTTTTTCATCTCTTCTCTCACTGATGTCTTTCTAAAGCTGCAAAACTCAACTAAACTATCTCTAGATTATAAAAGACTGCACTTATTTTTCAGACTAGTGGTTACGTAAACATGGTAATTAATATATGTTTGGAGTTGTTACATTAATCGGGAGACTAAACATGGAAGATTTGATCACTGTGCAGTAGTAGTATGCTTATAATTACACCGTTAAAAAGGCCTTTCTGCTCCATCCTTGATCATTTTTATTTGATCTTTTTATTCCGAACACACGTGCCACCTTCTGTTCCTCTCTTCTGTCAGAATTCCTGGGTCGGACAGAGGTTCCCGTGGCAACAATAAAGAAAGAGCTGGAGAACAAGGGGCCGACAACGCGACGTCTTCTGCTGCACGAGGTTCCTACAGGGGAAGTGTGGGTCCGCCTCGACCTGCAGCTCTTTGACAAGTAGTCACAAGGGACCAACTGAAATAAGACACTGGTTTTTGCTGAGACATCCAAACAAGGAAATCTAACCAAATAAACGCTGCTTTCTGTTATATAAAAAACTAGGATGGTTACCCCCCACATGCCAAAACTAGACACAGAGAAAATTTCTCTACCACCTCTGAACTGTGTTTCACATGGTGACGTCAGATGGAAAGGGAGGCTTGGTCGGTGCCGCACATTGCACCTCACCTGTACAGTATTCTCACTCTGAAGGTAAAAAGTGGAGACACAGTGTCTCATGAATCTGTCTTTAGCTGTAACGATGTTTAACCTTCAGAGGAGGGTGCCACTGGGCCAAGGCTGTTAGAAGAAAATAATAATAGAAATACTAATAAAGCAATAAAACTATATAATAAAGGTTCTTCACTGCTCTGGATTACAGTTAAAACAGTTTTCAAGTATTCACTTGCTGACGCACACTTCGCCAAGTCTGCTCAACTGAGGCCATTTAATTAAAGTAACTAGTGTTTGCTCTTCATTTTCAAGCTATGGATATGTTAAAGGTGTTTTTTTTTGAGGAGGCTGCTGATGGCTCTCAGAAGGCGTGGGCTGCGGCTGACAAGCTCTTGTGACATTAATAGCATCATAAGCAGCAGATGAAAGGTGATGCATAGGAAGTACATCAGGCAACTTGGGCAAGAGGTTTTTGTCAGTAGCTTTGGTCTGGAGTCATGTTGCTGCTGTAACTAGAACATCTCAGGAGACGTGGCTGGAGTCTGCGTCACTGTAACGACACTGAACACTTTTTATCTCGTGTGTATCTTTGGAAGTAGAAGGATAAAGAAACAAGCAGATATCTTTAGTTGAGGGCTCTTGAGATGCTGCAACTTTGGAAGTTAACTTGTAGATACAAGGCCTTAATGCAGAATATCTTTTGAGTCTTTTAGTCAGTTTCTAAATTAATTTGTGTTCTGGGATCATAGGATACATTTTGTTTTTTGGGGGGGGGTTACAAAATCGACACTTCTGGAAGTGGGAGTGCAGCTCTTCCTGCCTCCCGTTTCAGTGCTGAGGATTTTGAGGCAACACAGATTGGCAGTTTGTCAGCAATAATAAACAGTATTTCTTACTTCCCCTGTGCCCTGCCAGACATGTCATTCACTGCCAGCAGTACTGTCCGTCTGTGTTGCCTCCAAGTTCCCCTTATAAACATCCTCCATTAAAACTTTGTAAGGACGTAGTGTTTAAAAGCTGTATATTTATGTTTTAAGTTGACTTTTCAGCGTATTCTAACTTGATTTTACTCTTCTGTTTTTTGCATCCAGTTTTATTTCTGCGTACCTGCTGGTGATCTGGATATTAAGGAAAAGTGTTGTATTTATTTCTTTATTTATGCGTATGTGACTATCCACAGGCTTGGAGCAGCCTTGCTTGCTGTGTCCTCTTTGATAATAAATTGTGATGTCAATATTAAAAATGTGTTTATGGGGCATGTTGATAGAAAGGCAATGTAATGTCTTAGACGACTGTCTATGGTTGAGTTTTACTGTAACTGGACTAGGTCAGTAGTCATTTTGTTAGGCCTGCTGTAGTGTGTCCTATTGAATCAACACAACTGTTTTTAAGTCTTATGTTTTTTAATCTGTGGAGCACGTGTGAAGAGACTTACCATCCCTGTCTGTGTAGGGGTGTTTGACTTTGTCTTTAGTTTCTGCCGCCTTCTGCATTGACTGCTGCTGTGCTGAGTTTATGGCCTCTCTTGTTCACAGCTCATTGGCCTGGAGTCTGTCACCTTCTGTTTGCATTCACTATGGCCTCTGTGTGGTGCTCTTTGGATCAGGGTTTCTTAAATCTAATTAAAGGCATTCAAAAAACTATAATTATTGACTGGTTAAAGGAAAGTGTGCTGACTGAGCACACAGCAGTACATGAGGAGTAAACAGCTGACAGCTAACAAATCACAACCATTTATTAAATTTGCAGTTTGTTATTTGGGTACCGCTTCTACACAGTAGCTTCTGTACATACTGACAACAGCATCCCAGTGTTTTCACTTACACCAGCAGTAAAATATTTTGTGTGGAGTGAGTGCACCAATCCTGGTTTCTAAAAGTTGCATACAGCAAGAACAAATAAGTTTGAGAGCTAGAATTCATTTTTTCCAGTATTAAATCCTGGTACTGTTGTAGTAGGAGAAGTTGGGTTACATGACTGACTGCCAGATTAAGTACACTTCTTTACTGCTCCTCTTGTCTGTTCTACGATTTTTCACATCTTCTACACTTTCAAGTCTTTGAACAAATTCTACAACTATTAAAATGCCAGAAACAGATGTACATCGCGCTGATGAACCAACAACAGGAAAACTTCAAAGGCTTCGTGCAACTAATTATGGAGACAAATAACAAGAGACTCGACGACATGACCAGAGAAATACAGGAGATAAAAACGAGTTTGCAGTTTACCCAGCGAGAGGTGGATGTGATTAAAGCTGCCATGGGTGAACAGAAAATACAAACCAAGGAGAC
>NW_018127890.1:673637-675564 GCF_001952655.1 Monopterus albus | reverse complement strand
TAAATTGATATTGGATTATTATTGTTGGATATGTGTGAAATTACATGTGTTGACATATCAACTGTTTTACATGCTTGAATGAATAAATCAAATCAAATCAAATCAAATCAAATAATATTGCTTTGTACCGAGCTGAGAAGAGACAGGAAGGAAAAACCTGAACAAAGTGGGACTAAGTAAGTACTGAAATGCAGGGGTCACTGATTAATTTGCTGATAATTTTTTTGCTACAGCTACCACCTAAACAAAAATTGTACCTTAGTGAAAAAAAGATTTGAATTATATTTTATTCTTCTCATTTAACATATCTCATGGAAAATTTTGCCATTTTATAGGATTTTCTTCCATATTAAGAGAGTACGAGACAAATAGTGAGACAGGTACAGAGAGGATGTCAGCGAGCTGGCTGTCAAAGCCAAGTGCATCACAGCAAAAGCAGAGTAGAAGGAAAAGACCAGAGACAGAAGGGAAGAGGACGAGTCTGAGAGGCCCTCAGCTCAACTTGACTCGGTCATGGGTAATGATTTGATTATCGCCACATGAACAGCTGCCATCTTATGTAACACACACACAAAAGCCTAAAAATAACAAGAGGTCTACATTCTGGCCAAAAACCTACCCTGAGCAAAGGTGGCCTGTAGCACCAGAGGAATGAGAGTCCACCTCAGGGAAATCTCAAACTGGATTGGCCTGGTCTTTTCCTAAACAGCGGACCAAAGCAAATACTATGGGAGTACATCCCCGCCAAAACATTTGAGGGTGTACCACATTTCATGCGCTATATGTATTTTGCAACTCAACATTTGAGAGCACAGATTCCTAAGAGCAGATTCAAATCATATGTTACCTTCATGATTTTGTCCTCCCTCACTCTCAGATCTAAATCTATACATACTAATCTGTGGCTGCATGCTCTTAAGTAGTGCTGGAGATGTGGTTCATGTGCCTCAAATGTTTTGGAGATGTACTTCCATAAAATACATCAAGTGGAGCAATCTGAGATTTGCAGCACTACTCTAATATTTTTTAAGTAGTGCACTTTTGGATGTATCAGTAAACTTTACTTTCATGCATAATGAAGCATAATGAATGTTTTATTTTCCTGATGGACTAAGACATGGCTGCCGCCAACGCTGACCTGAAGTTTCACCCTTCAGTCGTGAATAATGGAGTGAAATACCTGTGCGGTAAACAGCGTACTGTGTGCAGGTCCTGTGTTCCCCGCCAACTTCTGAAAGGCACCGCTCGCTGTTTCAGAGACAGTTCTTTCAAAAACACACACAGTTGAAAGTGTTAATAATTTATGGCACAGAGCAGGAGGTACAGAAATTGTTGTATTATGAATGGTGGTGTATGTGTTGTATATTCTGTATGTAGAACAAGAAAAGATATGTTTGACAAGTGTTTTTAATTTATCAGTAAGGCGGCAAAGGCAAAACCCAGTTAGTTCACCCAGCTGCTTATTTTACAGTCAGAGCTAACAGGACTACAGGCAGAAATGCATACTGTACCTTATTCTAACTAAAAGCCAAGTTTTAGCAAAAACTGACCAGCAGAAGGAGAGTTTAACGTCACCTCAAAAATACCTTGCAAACATTTTCTGATATTAACCTAATTTTAGGAAATTGTTGATCAGTCCCTTGCTGTCATACAAGCACATTAACACACTTAAGCAGTCCACAGGGTCCTAGCACAAATAGCTACAACAGCAGGCGTGCAGGGGCAGCTATGGCTCAGGGGGTGGAGTGGTCGTCTCCCAATTGGAAGGTTGGTAGTTTGATTCCCTGTCTCCTCGGTCCACAAGTGTCCTTGGGCAAGTTGGCTACAGCATTTATACATGGGGACAAGTGGTAATACACATGAAATATATTTTTACATGCAAATTATAATAATTTTTTTTTAATGCTTGGTGTCCCTGCGTGCCTCT
>NW_018127890.1:669816-673577 GCF_001952655.1 Monopterus albus | reverse complement strand
ACCAGGACGGCAGAGGCAGTGTCTGCATTTACAGCTAAGTGTGTGCATGTGTTTGTGCATTCTTGTTAAAGTGTGAATGAGAGAGAGAGAGAGAGAGAGAGAGAGAGAGAGAGGGATACAGAAGTCCCATAGACAGGGGAGAGAAATCCAGTTTACCTGTCGGGGTCTTTCATGTCACATTTCTGACCCCTGTCTCTCTCAATAACCTGGAAAAACTGAAATGCAATGGAAATCCACGCTGTCAGAGCCACAACCTCCCTGCTGCTGCTTCTGAATCTCAGAATGAAGAAGAACTGAGGGGAAGAGACAGAAAAGGTTCATTTATATCCGCATAAGGAAGTGAAGGGGAGATGAAGACAACAGCTGGGGGGAGGACAGAAGATTTATAATTACACTGTTAGTGGTTTTCTCTTTGAGGGAAAGGCAAAAACAGAGAGGAGAGAAAAGGGGGGAGAAAGTAGAAAGCAGAGAGGAGGAAGAAGAAGAGGCAGAGGAGAGGAGTTACCACACTCCTGATTGGATCTTTGCAGTACTGAGATGTAAGTATAAACTGCGTGTGTGCATATGCAGATGTTGATATTTGCCTATGCTGATGTTGTTGTTGTCTTTGTTGATGATGGTGAGAAGTGCAGTATGTTGTAGGGAGGTTGTCTCAGTCTCTACTCTGTTCCTCTCTCTCCTCTGCACACTACTCTTCATGCTCTGATTCTTTTGCTCTAGTTTTTCCAGCCTCTAAATCTGTTTTTTCCTTATTCTGTTTCATACTTTTCCTCCCTGTTGCTCTTTGTCTCTCTAATCTCTGCATGTTAATGCAGCAGCAGAGGAAGGAAAGGCCAGCGTCACATTGTATTAGCATTATGAGCGCATGTTGACAATGTGTGTGAGACAATTTCTGTGTGAGGGAAGTTGAAATACACAAGGGAATTATATAATGTATATAATGAGAATTTTGTGCTGACAGAGAGGAGCGAAGGGAAGATCAGTGTCTACGGTTAAACGAGGAAGAAGCGTCCTACACTGATCGCTGGCATGTTGCATCTAGACTTTGTTCATGTAGCAAAAACAAAGAAAAGACCAGTGTGTGTCACACAGAAAGCTGCTTGTTGCCCGTTTTTCATGCTATTGGGATTGAAACTTTTTGATAACTCCTGTCACACTATGCAATAAACCTGACTTGCTCTGTGCTGCATCTGTATAAAATATTATGTATACAGTGCATTAAAGCTGAAGCTGCAGGCAGCAGCTGGTTATCTTGACCTCTAAGACCACAAAAAAGAGGAAACAGCCTGATTCTACCCAATAACACTCATTTAATTTGCCATTTTACATTGAGTTGTGTCCTGGACTATTTCTTGGCTAAGATCAGTCACAAGGGAATAAGGAAGTTCCTGCTCCTGGTCAAAAATTAGTCTGAAGTAACAAATAAACAAGATGCAACATACCAATTAATTAAATTTAGATGTACTGGTGAGCAGATCGTGTTTATGCTTTGGATAGTCAGGTTATCTGTGTTCAGCTAGTTGTTGGTGGTATCCATCGTTTAGCTCATAGCGCTCATATAAGAAGCATGTTTATTTTGTAAATACTTTCCGATAGATAGAGTGAGATAGTCACGTTAGCAGTGTTAACGGCTCCTGTGATCTCAGCTGCTGGACAGTGTGACCAGCTGTAATGAGCTGGCTGCAGACCCACTGTCTCAAACCAGTGCCATTTTACACAGCTGTGACATTCAGCTGACTGATGGTAAATTATGACACATTGCTATCATGGCACTGTTGCTCAGACATGTTCGTAAAGGCTGTGCCGATTCTACTATATCATGAAACAGATTTTTTTTTTGTGCAATTCATGACATGGTAAATAATAAAAGGATTGTGTTAACACACTAAACTGTAAATTGTTTGTGCTGTGGCAAACAGTAACTCAAACTGTCAGATCCAAAAAACAGAGAGGGAGACAGAGAGGGAGAGTAGGGCAGTGACGTCCTGCAGCGTTTGCACACATCACAAAATGATCTTGACACTCACTGAATTTAGTATTGCCTGGAGGTTGTGTCTGGTTGTGGTATTGTATGTTGCAAGTTATGTTGTTTGCTTTTGCTGTGTTGCTTTTTGACTGTTTTGTTCATTTTGCTGGATAATTGCAGGCCTGAGGTGCATTTTTTGTTAATGAACATGAAAGGATGAGACAAGCATGTGTGTTGAGAAATGTGACAGAAGTCGAAAGTTAGCGCTTTAGTTGGACTAATAGGTGAAGAGCGCTGCATCTTCTGTTTCAGTCTTTACTGTGGAAAACATTCTCAGAAATGAGGCCAGTGTGATTTTCTCTGAGAGCATCATCCATTTTTTATCTGTTCGAGTTTGAACCTCTGCTGTGTCTTTACAGCTTCACAGCATCAGAGTACAACATGCAGGTTTTGGCATTTTTATACTTCACTGCATTTAAAGATTGTTTTCATGGTACGACATCTGTTCATCATGAAGGTTGGTTTGTCCTTGTGATGTAATTAAGCTTGTTTGCAATACAGTGCTTAATGAAGAAAAGCTCATAAACAGTCAGTGAAACATATTCACATGTAATGAGATGTGTTTAAAGCTGTCAGCTGGGGAAATCATAACACATTCATGAAATTAAAAACCAGAAAATAAATGTTTTTTTACCCAGCTCAACTTTGTCTGTCACAACTCGATTAACACTATCAAGCTTCACACTTATCCACATCCTTACTTTGATTTGAAAGGAGAGATTCAGAAGTTTTAGATGAGAACATTGTGAAATGCTATGGAAGACTGTCAAAAGTGGGCTTCAAAAAAGGGCTTCACAAATTTTCTGCATAATTGGAGCCATGATTCAGTTCAGATTTAAAATGTAGCTCAATTATTGCTCAACACAAGTGCTAAAAATTTTGCAGACAAAGAAAATGAAAGGAACTTGGAACACTAGTTTACCTTTGAAAATGCTCAGAGTGCTGAACCAAATAAATCATGATAATATAAACACTATATTGCTCCTCCAGCTGTTTTCTGTCACTACAATGTGTGATAGTTGCTAATTAGCACCATCCTCAAGAGGAGGAAGTTTATTGGCTGGACAAGCTGATGTAGACAGGTTTATTTCTGGAACACTCAGTCTGTCAAACCACATTATGCACCCAGCTGCAAATATTCATCATAATAAACATGCAAAACCTCAGTGGCTCTAATATTTATGTATATTTTCTATGCATTTAGCTTACATACATGTTCTCCCTTTGACTGGACGGCAGCTGAGAACAAGGCTCATCCAACAATAAGAGTTACATCAGTGGTTCCCTTTAAAACAAAAGTCTGAACCACAACAGCACTGACTAATTTGAATTTCTCCTCTATACAAAGGTAAACAATATGTACCAATGAAAAGAGATGAGTAACACTCTAAACAAAGCGGGTAATTGAGAAACCCCATATTTTAAGTGGCATAATGCAGACATAGTAACTTCTTCAGCCTTACAACAATCCTAACGTTACAGAAACAAGACATTAACAGACAGGCAACATGTGTGTTGTTTTTTTTTTTTTTATCTTAAGACCCACCAAGTAGTGGAAACATCTCAAACTAATGTTTGAGTTTTTGGTGAAACTGTCATAAATGTATAAATTCAATTATGTGTTTATTATTGAGGTCATAGTTAAATGTGGTGTTAGACTACATTATATTCAGAGGTGGCACTAATCTAGCCACAGGGGTTGCAAGCCAGTGACTTCTCCGCCGATCCCAAGCCC
>NW_018127890.1:654109-667582 GCF_001952655.1 Monopterus albus | reverse complement strand
CTGCTGAACTCAAATCAACATCAATACCAGCCAAGAGACCAGACAACATCATTCACATTCTCTGGCTTAACAAGTCACTGTGATAGTGTGCAGTTGGTTTTTTCGGGCTCAGACACTGTGCACCAGAATAGTTAAGTGGTCAATAAGTCCACTCAATTTCCCCTAAAACACACATCGGTTCATTAGTCCATTTATAGCTATGGCCTGACATCTCTTACCTAATCACAACTAGACTGGCTATGTCTTTGCCATGAGTGAACGAGTAACCCTGAAACAAGACAGAGCAGGTTGGTTGTGGCCCAAGAGTTAATGAAACAATTCAAGAGTCCATGGATAAATGTTACAGGATAATTAAACTAACAGAATTTTATGTAGAACAAAATGTTTCCATGTTTTCAGATTATAAACATGCTAAAACAAAAGAGTGTCAGCAAGAATCAAAGGAAAGGTGTACAAGACAGTAGTGAGACCAGCTATGCTGTATGGGTTAGAGACTGTAGCAGTGAGGAAAAGACAAGAGGCAGAGATGGAGGTAGCAAAGATGAGGATGTTGAGGTTCTCTTTAGGAGTGACCAGGATGGACAGGATTAGGAATGAGCACATCAGAGCAACAGCTCAGGTCGGCTGTTTTGGGGACAAGGTGGTGACTGAGATGGTTTGGACATGTGAAGAGGAGGGATAGTGGTTATATTGGTAGAAGGATGTTGGAGATGGAGCTGCCAGGCAAGAGGTCAAGAGGAAGGCCAAAGAGGAGATATATGGATGTGCTAAAAGAGGACATGAAGTTAATTAGGGTAAGAGTAGAGGATGCCGAGGATAGAGTTAGGTGGAAACAGATGATTCGCTGTGGCGACCCCTAACGGGAACGGCCCAGTAAAAGGGGTCTAACGACACCTATGTGCTATAGTACAGTATGTGAAACCTGGATGATGGTGTGTATTTGTCCCTGTTGCCCACAGCAGATGTTTGCATTTTAGCTCAGTGTCTAAATTTTCAGCTCAGTATGTTTAATTGAGAGCTGGACAAGGTACTTAATATTTTAGGCCTTGGTGAAGACTGGATATTTCTAAGCAAAGTATTAATGGGTGCAGAAACCATCTTGATAATGTAATTTGAGGGTGTTTACATGCACAACATGTAGCCTCTTTTTGTACATATCCAAAAAGCCCACAAGTCTTACATGTTCACTGCAGTTAAAGCCAGAAGTCAGCCGCTTCACCTTGTAGATTGTCTCATTTGAAATCACCATGTCTGAGCCACACCAGTGAAAAGCAAATGATTGTGAGTGTACAGTTACTGAGCAATAGAAAGTGAGTAAAAGCAACAGAACAACACTCAGCTGTTAAACAGTGAGCTCCATCTCGTTCTGGATCATTGTATTCACAACATACAGTGTGTTTGCTGCCACCTGGTGGTTAAAGATAGAATCTGGAGACAATGCTAATAATAGCAATATATTTTAATCATACAGCTGTTTTAAAGACACCCAAAGATGCTTTACAAAGATAACGGTCGGTTAATAGTAGTTACACACGCACATGCACACACAAAAAACTATTAAAAACGGGTCCTGAAAAAAAGCATAGAAACAATGAAAGAAGGGGATGTTTTCTCTACTTATTATATAGAGTCCAGCATTTTTATAAAAGAGAAATAACTATATCACACCACCCATGAAAATTAAAAATGACTTTGGTAAAGTCATAGATAAACAAACCAAATCTACACAAAACTATAACAAGCTACGCTGAATAACTTAGTCCTAATACAAATCTAAGTGTTTCATGTTTGATGCTGTCTTTTCTGTGGGTTTGAGTCTACATGTAGATGTGGAGTGTGTGGCATAGATAACAATGTTAATGTTATCTCTATGTAAGTATACATTTTAAAACTTAAAAACTTAAATAGTGATATGTCACTCGTGCTTCTCCATTATTCTCCCACTCAGCCTTCTCCTGTTCTTTTTGCTTCTTCCCTTTCACCCTCCTCTTCCTTCTTCCTGCCTGCTTCCATCTCTCTGTCATGTCTTCTGTCCTCTCACCTTCACACCTCATACACACAATCTAGGGGAGTCATGAGATGTGAACTCCACTGAGCTCTGCAGGAGAGAATAATAAACTCAAGTCACTGTGAAATCAAATGTGTTCCAACAGCAGGAAGCACAAATATGGAGGTGAAGGCGGTGTCCCAGGAGATGGCGATGCTCAGCAACATCCTGGCTGCTTACACCTTTATAGCCGGTAGGTCTAGTCAGAAAAACCGCCATGTGTGTCTGTGTGTGATCAAACTGTAGTCATCATTATTTGCGTATTGTGGTTTAAGGAAGTAAAATAACACTGATCTTCCCATTCCCCTCACAGCCCCGCTCAAAGAGTGTTCATAATTATTATGTTTGCAACTAATATTTGTGATTTGAAGCAGACAAAAGATTATTATTGTCACCAATACTAGAAAACCAAGGTGTGGAGCCAATGCCAACAGTTTACTTGAAAGAAGCAGGATTAAACAAGAAAATGGCAACTCAGCAACAGTCAGACAAGTTTCTGGAGAGGTGAACAGGGGCAGTAGTGCTGTTGCTTCACAGCAAGAAGGTTCTGGGTTCGAGCCCAGGCCAACCTGACATCTTTCTGCGCAGAGTTTGCACATTCTCCCTGTGCCTGCATGTTCAAGAATAAGCGATATAGATCATGAATGGATGGATGAACAGGGCAGACAGCTGGCTGTAGTGTGGGTGGGACCTCTCCAGACTAGTGGACAGGTGACAGATGGCAGGATCTGAAACCAAATGTGGAGAGAGCAGAGAAAAACTGAATTGAGTGCAGAGGATGGTGGAGCAGCTGCTGATTTACAGCTTCACAAAGTATCACTTTATTGTGGTTTAAAGAGATATAACTGTCATCTTGCCCATCAGTCTACACTCTGTAATCCATAAGTAAAAACATGTTTTTAGAAATTTTCACAAACTTATTAAAAATCAAAACCTGAAATCTCTTCAGAGTCTTCGCTGTGGCTGCAAAGTGTGGTGAGGTACATTCTGTTGGCTTTAGTTTTCCTAGAAATGAGTTTAAACCCTGACTGGAGTCAACCTGTGGCAAACTGAATTGATTAGACAGAGCTTAGAAAGACACACCCCTGTGTATAGGTTCCATAATTTACACTACATGTAGGACAAAAAACAGGTCCTGAAGTCCAAGGAACTCTCTGTGGACCCCATTTGAACTCATAAACTCATTTAATTATTCTTTATTCATCCTCTCTCTCTCTCAGACCAGCCCGAGAGGACAGCACTAGTGTTTCTCGGTGGTGTGTGTGTTGGCCTTCTTGTCACACTCTGCGCCATCGTCTTCCAGATCCACTGTCGAGCAGACTGCCACTACGGCAACAGTAACCATCGCCACAGGAACAGGGCTCATCGACATTACAGCTGTCCCCTCCATCAGCACAGTGACGGTAATCCAGACAGCACCGCTGTTGTTGCAGCTGCAGGAACCGGGCGAGCTGGGGACAGTGAGACAGAGGACTATGACCCGGCTGATCTATCAGCACGACGACGCAGACACTTTGAGAGAGCTCTGCTCCATGCCACCATGTTCACATCAGCTGAGGGTACCTCCCACAGACATATCTGCACTGTGATCCATATTAGTGAGAGACAAAAGTCAAATATAAATCACTTCATATATACTGATGGGTGACAAATGAAATGAGAAACTAACACAAAAGGACCAACAAAGATGTTTTAGTGGTGTCTGCAGAGCAGCTTCAGGTCTCCTCTGTTGGTGGGAGGAAACAAAACACATTCCTTGATTGTCTCCAACACTTTGTCATTCTCATGAAGCCATTCAGTCACCTAGAGCTGCAACCATGAGTCAGTTCACTGATAGAAAATTAACTGGCAACAATTTTGTACCAACATTTTGTGGTTTCATCTTCTTTAATGTAAGGAGCTGAGGCTTTTTTTTTGTCAGGCATGAGAATAAACTGGGTCTGTTGGTTGGACAAAACAAGACATTTGAAGATGCCACCTTTGACTCTGGAAAGTCAAAACAGGCATTTTCCCCAGTGTTTGACATCCTGTGAATAAAAATATAAATCAAATAATCAAGAAAATAATCAGCAGATTAATCAGTGGTTCCTGCATTTTCTTAAATTTCCATTGGGCTGAATAAGATTTCAAGAAATTTAACATTAGTTTTTTTTTATTTTAGAAATAACCCCCAGTTCATCTGGATTTTCACACATTTTCTATTTTCTACTAGACAGAGGAAGAAAACCTGAGGAAAATGTACGTTTTTGTTGTAGTTTTGGGTGATTGGGGCCAGTGTTAAACAGAGTTGCGGTCATCAAAATGTTTAACACAAATTTACTCACAATTACTCTTCTGTAATCAGCTTCAACATTTACTGTTTGCACTATATATACACCAATCAGCCGTAACATTACGACCACCTGCCTGATACTGTGTTCACAGGAGTCAATATATTTTTGCCATATTTGATTAGGTATGTTTTAAGTTACTGCAGTGATCTTTTATCCAAAATAATTCAGCACAAGCAGAGCTGAACATTCAGAAGTACAATATGTGAGTAGAACAAAACGTTACAGTTTTAAATCTTTATATTTTATGAAAGAGACTTTGGGAGAAGCAGTTTTAAAGAATCTGCCTTTGAACAAGACTGGTGTAAAAATCAGCAGCTTCACTATGTGCAGTTTTAATTTTTATGTATTTGAACAAACACTCACTTGTAGAACGACTGACAAACATTCACACACATATGCTGATGTCAACAGTGATGTGAACGGACAGCTTGTGGGTGTGCGTTTAACCTTAATTTGTGCGTGTTTGTATGTTTATTATCAGAGCTGGACCGGACCCAGAGACTTGAGGAGCGGGAGAGGATTCTCCAAGAGATCTGGATGAACAGACAATCAGACATCAGTACAATCACTCAGAGCCTCAACAGATATTACTGACAGAAAAAGTCACGGCCAGACAGGTGGATGAATTACCAGGGAAACTGATGAATCAGCACTGTATAAACTGAGCACAAACCATCAGCTCATAGCTTCAAGTATTATCAGACAGTTTACACTGCACCAAACTATTATGTACTGTGCTGCCTTGTGCAGTTCCCCCAGGTGCAAACAAAGTTGTGATGACTCAGGCCTCTATGGCAGGGGTTTTCAACCAGAGGTCCGCGTCCCCCTCATGGTGTGTGAAGGTATTGCAAGTGGTTTCAATTATGTAGTTTCCTTATTGGAATGACTGTTGGTTTTATTTTATTAAACACATTTTTATGTATTTATTATAGTTGTTTTTATAGTGAATAATCAAATTCATGCAAATATATAACATTTAGAAAAGCCAGGGTGACTTTCAAGATTAAAATAGCGCCCATCCGGTCTATCCACCACACAACAGTGGTCCTCAGGCTGCTTCTTATAGTCACAGTGGTGGTCCCTGGGTCACAGTCAGCTGAAAACCCCTGCTCTATGGAAGAAAAATGTCCTCATGCCCTGAAACTCACGGTGGATTAGCAGGACTGCACTCATAATTTGTAAAGAACATTTATAAAGAATGAAAAGAGGTGGAGTGAAACTCTCCTAAAATGTGTAACTACGGTCAGAAAGTTACTCTTGGTGAAAACCGTACAAGGGATTTTGTATCTTTTCACATTTTTAATTGGTGCTTTTGAGAGATGTGGAGGAACAAGCAGCACTGTGGGTGCTACAGCTGCTGATGAGTGTATGGAATCAAACACTGGTGAAGCTCAGTTCACCTTTTGTTTGTTGGTAAACCTGCTGTAATCACGGGGAGACTACTGGAACCTCTGTAAAATGAAAGACAACAGAAGGTAAATAAAAAAGAACATGTAAGTTAATTTAATAGAGACTAACTTTAGCTCCATGTCATGATCATTTTCAAAATACTGGTGCTTTTACTACTGTGATTTTTCACCCCTAAATAAACGGAATGCACAGGAACAGGAGGGACAGTAGCTGCAGTGACCATAATGTCTCATCATCGTGTCTCAGAGGATCATGCTGTCTTCCTGAGCTAAAAGATTTAATAAACTTTAATTTCAGGATTTTATTAACTCTAAAGTTCCTTATTAAAACCAAATATAGTGCCTCATGTTCTCAATAGTTTTTGGGGTATGTTGTACCCATTCAATGTGGGGACAGTTAACTTTAGGTACAGTGCTGCTACTCACCACCTCCAGTCTTCACGCCAAAGCTCATCATTTAAAAGTCAGACCTGCTGCATTAATTTTTAATATATGAAGTTAACAAACATTAGATTGGTCACTGCAGTATTCAGGCACCATTTGTGCACCGAAAAGGAACAGATTAAAGCAAGACAGCTGTAAGAGGTTTTGGGACTTCAGACAAATTCACTCAGCTCCATGAATCCTGATGCAGTCTGATATTTTTCAAACATGAAGTTTACCTTCTGGTTCCAAACTGCGTTTAAAGTCATTTCATTCTTCTGAGTATCTTTGGGACTAATGAGAGATAGCTGCTTTCTATTACTCTAAGGCAGAGGGGAAATGATATTTTGGCCTGTTCAGCTCTTAGTTAAATTCTTTGCCCTGTGGACCAAACTGCTGGGACCAGTTAAGGACATCGTAGCTCCAGTCACTGTCTGACAACAAAATGAATAAGACTATCTTGGCTGTCGACTCTTTGCCCGGTGTTCACCTACATCACCGGTCCTATCGCTTTAACGGGACGGGCGGTGACGTTGATACGGGCACGCGGAGCTGAGAGAGCGGGCTGCAGCAGCGGGATCGACTCCGACCGGGACCAGAACAGCAGCGGCCTACAGACCGGCACCCTGTTGTCTCCGTCCTCCTGAGAGGCAGCGTGTCCATTTGAGCCCCGCTATGAGAGACTACACGGCGACTCCGAGCCACGGAGGCTCCTGCATGCTGTGCTGCCAAGTTTGCGTCTTCTTCTTTACCGCATTTCTCCTCGTTGCAGAGAGGACGGCGCGTGAGGCCTACCTGGGACGGACACACACACACACTCACTCACGTACACACCCTGCACACACATAAAACGTTGTGTTGGTTGTCTGAAGTGTGATGCTCGTTACCTGTGCGCGTTCCTGTCCAGTGTTATTTGACTTTATCGGCGTGTTGTCACGCTTTGGCCAGTTTGTAGATGTGCGGTGTGTGAGGGATGCAGCGTCAGGACAGGAAAGACAGTCCCACATTGTGGACGAGACAGACGGTTTTAGGTGTTTAAAATTTTACTCTAACTGCAGCTGAACATTTCCTTTCACTTGTGTGTCTTGTTGTGTCATGAATAGTGGAGTCAGGGTGCAGTCAGCATTAATGAACCTCTGTCCTATTTTTTATACCTGCATGTTATGGAACCCGGTATGCAGCAAAACTGCAGACTCATGCAAGAGTTTTCATCGTCCAAACAACTGCATCATTTTAGTGTCTGGGTGATATTTCCTGAATAAAAAGCAAAACAGGGCCATGTTGTCATGTTTCAGCGCCCTTTTTTTGGAGGTGCATGGATAGAGGACGGGATGGGCGTACCCCGGGATGGGGCCTAGTCCGCCCGGGCAGCCGCCCTCTTCAGCATCAAAACAGTTCAGATTACATGAGAGGAGAGATGGAAGGAGGGAGGCAGGGCTGCAGAGCCTCACAGTGAAGAGAGGACACATCAGCTTCCTTGTTGTCAAACCTTAAATGGGATGACAGTGTACACTCACTAAATACAACATACAGCATTATATGTTGTGGCAGCCATCCTCTGACCACATTCTCTTAGAAATGGTGCATGCACTGCAGTAAAACTGGCCTGTAATTTGTGACACTGTTTTGTAATGATCTGCTTTGTGTGTGCATGTGAGGTTTGTCCAGTTAAGGTTATAACCAAAGGAAGTATTCACATCCTTCATTCAAGTAAAAGTGGACATCACTGAATAAGAGGAAAAAAGTGTAAAAGCCTTGTATTGAAATCCTTATTTAAAGAAGGATGTAAACCTTAAGTCAAAAGTAAAAATACATGCCTGTCGTATTTATTTGATTATTATTACCGTGGCATAAAGACAAAGATCATTTTAATGTTGTAGGGATTTTTATGTTTTTTTTTTATTACTTTCTACAGTAAATTGTTAGTTTAATTTGTAAATATGCATATTTTATAATGCCAAAATCTTAATCTGAGAAGTAACTAAAGCACATTATTTTGCTCTGAAATATAGTGAAGCAGAAGTATAAAGTAGCACTGAATGGAAATACTCAAGTACAGTTCTCTCAAAATTGTACATAAGCTTGGTATTTCACCACTGCATTTATAATGTGTCTGTGTTTCATGACTCAGACTTTATTACATTTTTCCAGTAGCACCAGAAAATGTCTCAGACAGCAAAGGTTACAGCTCAGTCTTGTGTTTTTCTGTGTTTACAGCCTGTTTATACATGTATTTTCCATCTGTCCCCAGTGATCTACTGCTTTGTGTACTACCTGTGGGTGGGTCACAACTACTGTTATGCCCATCTTGCCGGCTTCACTGCCCTGTTCCTCCTGCCTGGTGAGATAATAACCAGAGAGCTATATACAGTGATTGATTGATTGATATTGATGCTTATCATTCTGTGTTTCTCAGGTTGGGGTCCCCAGTGGCTCAGTTATCTGTGGTACCTGTCAGACGGACGCATACGCAGGAAGTCTCTCACCTGGACGCACATACTGCACCTGGGTATCTTTAAAAGGTAGGTTGATGTTATGTTAATGTCTGATGCTGTATGATGCTCATGATAATGTTTATAATCTCTGGCCTCACAGGCTGTGGGAGTGTATGCGTCTACCTGATGAGGATGTGTACACTGAGATCATGCAGCAGGCTGATGTCTCTGCCTTACGACTGTTTGAAGCGTTGGTGGTCACCCTCCCTGAGACGCTGCTGCAGACCTATGTTCTCATCTGCACCGACATTGGGCTCAAATCGCCAGGTAAAGGGAGAGATTCAGTATAACATTTAGCAATTAATTTAAAATGGATGGATTGGGTGAAATTATGTTTTTTTTAAACTTACCGTTAAGTCCCAGCAAGTAGTGGAAACATCACTCCCTTTCAAGTAGCTCCAAGGTCAGTAAATCCAACCGGTTGTCGCTGCGTCTTCCCCCGCAAATCCCTCACATTATAGGTGACCACATACATTCCTCACAGGTAACCTTGTACTGAAAATAACATCATGGATCGTTAGATTCCTCTCACCAACCCGCAACACTTCACATGCGGCAAACACACTGGCCTCAAGCCGTCAAAACAAACAGGTACTGTGTTCTCGGGGAATCTGACATTAATGAGCTGATCATTCACTGCCCCAGCGTGCTTCAGCCAGCCAGCTGATTGTAGGTTTACAGCCACTCCATTCACGTGGTCCTCCATGGTTGCACTCCATTCCACATCCTCTGGTCACAGTGCAGCAGCAGGAGGTAAAATATATCCACAAAACTGAGCTATTTACATTTCTTTTCCACTCTGCCTCTGTTCTCTTTTCTTTCCCCTCCAGCCTCGGTGTGTTTTGCAGTGTGTGTGTTGTCTCTTGCCTGGGCCCTGGTCCTCTATGCCAGAGCCTGTTTACTCATCAGACCAGGACACCTACAAATGACCCCTGCTGCCATTCTCTGTCGACTGCTGTGGAGGGTGGGCATATTTAAACAATGTACAACTTACACCCTCGGTATAATGAGCAAATGAGAAGCATATTTATATGTCAGTTTTTGAGTGTGCAACTGTTTTGTGACTGTTTATGAGACAGATATATTTCCTCTGTCGGCAGGTCAGTATGTTGGGATCTCGATTTGCTGTTCTCATGCTCTTCACACGCGTCTTCAACCAGTGGGTGCTGGGAGTCATTGGCAAGTCGTATTTATTGAATTTGACAGTTTTCTGCCAGATAAGGACATAAGTGGTTTGGTTTGGGGGAGTTGTGGTGAAGACATCTCCCCTATTGTCAGGTTCACAGTCAACATTTTTTATGGTCAGCGTGTTTATGTATACACTGGAGCATAGTGCTTGGTATTGAACTTGGTTACTTTTATGGCATCGATTGAATCACTTCAATACCACAGAGTATCAAAAAATAGCAAGTATTGAAAGATGCTTTTTTGCATTTGTATTTTTTGATGTTAATATTAACAGAACATAAGGCTATGGTAAATGCGTTTAGTTTTTATGTTATGAAACTGCTTTGAGTGCACAAAAATGCCAAGGAATTGAAAAATAAAACTAATGATCTGTACCAAAATGTGTAATGTATGTATATTTTTTGTTAGCTTGCTATTATAAAATTGGTATAAAAAAAAGTATCATTTAGGAACCGGTATTGAAGTTAAAGTATTGGTATCAGTACTGGTATCATAAACTTTGGAATGGTACCCAGCTATACTGGAGCACAGTATTTAAGTGTGTGTGTGTGTGTGTGTGTGTGTGTGTGTATGACAGGTGTGCACTGGTTGGGTGCAACCTTCTGGATGGTGTCGCAGCAGACTGACATCATACGCTCAACTAGTCGATGGAGACTCTTCAACCTCGTGCTGGGAGCCATTCACATCTTTTTCTTCCTCAATGTGAAGTACGGCCAGTCGAGATACCGCATGGCTGGGTTCTACCTGGTACGTCAGAAGCCAGCATCTTGTTGGGAGATTATTGCCTTATTAAAGACATGACATCACATATAAATTATGGAAACACAAAAAAAAATTAAGTTTGGGATTCTGTAATGAACTGTGTCCACCAGTTGATGATCAATGTCATCTTTAAGATAAAAGTTAAATACCAGTACAGTAACAGCCAAATGTGAAACAATATGGGATACAAATTGTGGAAGAGCTAAACAGTTTACCCTGCTTCTGTTTCTTCCTCAGGCCATGTTTGTAGAGAACGCTTTTCTCCTTCTGGCCTCCTCTTGGTTATTCACCATGGTGTCCTGGGATACTGTTGGCATCCCAGCTGCAGTGTTCTGCAGCTTCCTCATTGGTTAGATGCACAGCCACACTGTATAAGAACTATATATACAGTACTGTGCAAATGTCTTGGGCCACTATTAGTTTCACTGTAATGAAAAATTATAGGAAATATGTGCACAATATTAAAAAACAAAATTTCCAGAACAAGATTGCTTCTACAGTCCAAAGCCAGTACTTAGTGTGACCTCCCTCTGCATTTTGGGGAGACTGTCTTGAAGTGCTGAAATCATGACAGACCCTCCACCATGTTTCACACTCATTCTTCCACCTCTCTCCAGCAATTCTTCTCACATACTGTTGACTAGTGGACCAGAACATTTCAAACTCTGATTCATCACTTCATAATCTTCTTTTCCACTGATCTTCACTCCAGTCTTTGTGAGCGCTTGCATTTCTCAGCCTTTTCTCCTTGTCCCTCTCCTGAAAAAGTGGTTTCTTGCTGTCTCACCACAAAAGCTTTTCCTGATCCATCTTCTTTGGACTGTGGAAGGATCAACTTGGCATCTAGATGACACTGCCAGATGCTGAGCCAGGTCCTTGCTGGATTTCCTCTGGTCTGTCAGAAAAGAAATTCTAAGATAGTTCTCCTGACATTTTGGCAGGTTTCTTGGTCTTCCACTGCTGTTTTTGTTCAAGACCTCTGGATTCTTTATGTTTCTTTCGAACAGCTTGAATAGCACATCTGGAGTATTGAGAAATAAATTTATATAGTCACCATAGCATTGCTAAAACGACGAATCTAATGGTGGCCTGAGACTTTTGTACAGTTCTGTACATTTACTCTTTGTTTGTGTCTGATTTTCCTCACCTCTATGTTTGTGTGTCTGCAGTGACATTTCCTTGTTTTTGTCTAGAGTCATACACTCTTCACACACTTGCACATCTTCACCCACAGACCTCCTCACATCTCTCCTCTGTGTACCTGTTCCTCTCTCGCTCCAGGAGTGATAGCGTTGGTGCTGTACTATCGTTTCCTCCACCCTAAGTCATTTGAGATTTTCCAGAGTATTCGCCATAGAGGGATAGGTGGAGCCTGCCAGGAGCGTGGATCTACGCTTTCACTGGAGGAGAAAGTCACACCTACTTTCCATCGGCACGCGACTCTGTCTGGTCTGTCTCTTTCAGAAAGACCTCTCTGTCTCTCTGCCTTGATACTGTATCTACCTGTTATCACAGCGACTGTGATTGTTTATGTAACCAGGAGGGGGGACCCTCATGGATCTCCCTATCCAGTGGGAGGGCTGGAAGCATCACCACTGGTTGCTGATTCGCTTGGCTCTGAAGACCGGAAATGTATCAATGATCTGGTCGGCATATGGCGAAGGAGGACTGGCTGGACTGATCGGTCTGTCTGAAGAATATCATTCCCCTGATGAACCTCGTATCCCTCGGGTTGGTTGTGCTCCTGTTGTTGAATGCTTCGCTTAGAAGAGTTCTTCTTTTAACTTCATGCTATTTAATGTTTAAAAATGTTTCTTCTCCTCTCTGCTGTTCAGCCCCAGTGTGATGCCTTTGACAGTTTCTTATCCTTATTTTTGCTGTGACTTGTCAGATTCCACCTGTTCAGCGGCAGTTTCCTCAGATCTCACCACCAGCTCTTCAGCCAGCTCCACCACAGGTGACCCAAGCTCCACAGGCAAGATCTTTGTTTAATGTATCCCTCACTTACTTGATTGTTTAGACTTAGAATACTATGGATTTGTACTATAAGCTATTATATGTAGGATTTGAGCTGACAGCAACACGCAGACAGTGCAGATTCAGTTTGGCACATTTTCCTACAAGCAACAGCTCAAACAACCAATCAGTCAAACACATTTTATTTATTTAGGACCTTTCATTCAGGTTCATGTGATTCAAAGTGCTTTACAGATTAAAGACAGTTAGGCTGAAAAAGACAATTAGATCAAAATAAATCATTATGAAAACCTTTTAACTAATCACATAAAATATAATTAAAGAAAAACTAGATCAAATAAATAGGATACAGTAAGAAAATATATAAACCTACTGTCTTAAAAAAATCTGCAGTGAGCAACAGTTTTAAGAAATGACTGAGTTTTTTTTAAATAACTGAATTTATTTATTTGAGGTGTTTTTTTTCTTCAGTGGACTGAGAGCCACTGACACGATGTTAGTGCTGAGAGACAGACTAACACACTCTTGAATTAGGTCTGAACATAAGATTTATTGATAAAAAGACCCTTTCTCTCTGTTCTTTAAATATCTCCTCAAGACATGTTTTCAGGCAAAAAAAAACTATGCTATGAAAACTATATTTTCTTACAGAGTTTATCCACAAAAAAATCAGTGCCATTTGCCTGAAGACACATCTGTGTTTTTGTCCTTTAAAGTGAATTCCGTCCATCCATCCATTTTCCTCCGCTTATCCGGAACCGGGTCGCGGGGGCAGCAGTCTAAGCAAAGATGCCCAGACTTCCCTCTCTCCAGACACTTCCCTCCAGCTCCTCCGGGGG
>NW_018127890.1:637571-653101 GCF_001952655.1 Monopterus albus | reverse complement strand
AAAAGAGGGACCACCACCCCGGTCTGCCAGTCCAGAGGCACTGTCCCCGACCGCCATGCGACGTTGCAGAGGCGTGTCAACCAAGACAGCCCAACAACATCCAGAGACTTAAGGTACTCAGGGCGGATCTCATCCACCCCCGGTGCCTTGCCACCGAGGAGCTTCTTGACTACCTCAGTGACTTCAGCTTGGGTGATGGACGAGTCCACCTCTGAGCCCTCAGCCTCTGCTTCCTCATCGGAAGACATGGCGCCGGGGTTGAGGAGATCCTCGAAGTATTCCTTCCACCGTCCGACAATGTCCCCAGTTGAGGTCAACAGCTGCCCACCTCCACTGTAAACAGTTTTGGCAGGGCACTGCTTCCCCAACCTGAGGCGCCGGACAGTTTGCCAGAATTTCTTCGAGGCTGACCGATAGTCCCTCTCCATGGCCTCACCGAACGCTTCCCAGACCCGAGTTTTTGCCTCCGCAACCATCTGGGCTGCAGCCCACTTGGCCTGCCAGTACCCGTCAGCTGCCTCAGGCGTCCTACAAGCCAAGCAGGCTCCTTCTTCAGCTTTGACGGCATCCCTTACTTCCGGTGTGCACCACCGGGTTCGGGGATTGCCGCCACGACCGGCACCGGAAACCTTACAGCCACAGCTCCAAACGGCCGCATCGACAAAAGTCAACAAGTCAATAGTCAACAAGTACCTTAGGGAAAGTTGAAAAGAACTTTGAAGAGAGTGAATTCCAATAATCATAAATAAAAGTTATTGCCATCAGACTAATTATAAACAAAAATCTATTCTAGTCACTTAAAAGTTCAGAACATGGCTTTAAGATTAGTGTCAGTGAGTAAAATGGATGTAGCGAGGCAAAAAAGAGAGTATGACAGCATAAGAATGTGGTGCAACCCATGTGGCCACTGGAAACAGTGACCACAGTGTCAGCGACTAGATTTGCCACCAACATGTCGTATCTGTGCATGTCACTTTGTTACTGTCCGAGGCTCAGCTGTGTGTCTTGTCCTCAGGTGAGAGCGGTGGTCCAGATACCGAAACCAACTCCCACCAGCGCTGTGGCCAGACCAGTGAGAAAAGCTCCTCCCACAACGATGCCAGATATGAGAAGGCTTCCAGAGATTATCCCGGTACGGGAGGTCATTCCTGAAGAGAGCACTGAAGAAGTGTCCAGCGCTGCACTGTCAGAGGACAAAGGTTATAACCCTGATAAACACTGAGCACAGCCAGCAGTGCACACACTCAGAAATATCCACTCAGATGTCACAGACGAGTGGGAGCTGACTGTTTTAGAAATGTTAACTTTGCTAAAGGAAACTATTGGCACATCTGCAGCTGTTGCCAAGATGACAGCTCAAACTCACAATGTGATAAATTTAAAAAAGAAGTATATTTACATCTAGATTTTTTAATGGTTACAAATCTGTTGTAAAAGTTCCCCATTGCTTTCTCTATAAGAAATGTACATATTGTTTTAAACACGCTTTCAATGTGATTTCAAAGGTGATGAAGAGTTTCAGAGCGCTGCTTATGGCTCACCCACACCTTCATCTCCGCGGCACCCAGGAAGCCTCCCACATGTCGACAGTAACGCTGGGACCCTGACTGAGGCCTCATCCTCTGTAACTTCTCTGGACATCAAGACTCCTGGCTGGTCTCCTGAGCGACGCTCCCCTTTCCTGCTAGCTTCCCCAGAGAAAAAATTTGGGATCCCTGGAGAGACCACACTGTACTTCAGTGCAGATGCCCAGTCTCCATCCAGTGGGAGCTACCTCGGCTGGGGCTCCGAGCTGTCACCCATCTCTACCTATCGAAGCCCCTACCGCATCAGGGAGGCCCGTTTTGTCACATCCACCCCGCGACTGGAGCCTCGAGCTGAGAGTCCAGGCCCGGCTCTGGTGGTTGTGACCCCTGCCACTCCAGGTACAACACCAGGCGCCACTCCAGGTGGGACCCCCAGTGCTTCTACACCTGCTGCTTCAACTCCTGCTGCCTCAACTCCCGGCGCGTCGACTCCTGGTCTCACTACACCTGGTACCTCAGTTGCTCCACTCACTCCAGTCATCTCCCATGCTCGCAAGCAGATGGTCCAGTTTGTGGAAAGGGCAGTGTAAGGAAGATGGGATGAAGGGAAAGGGAGAGCCTGGGTGTAGAATTGTGTCTTTTTCAGTGTAGCTGTTGAAGATATACATGACGTCACGCTTTAATTAACCTGGGTAACGCACTCCACAGTAAAAAGTAATTGACTTTCTCCCCTGATGTGCAGACACAGACGTTAAAGGTACAGAAAATCAGGCTGCATGGGTGACCCAGTAGCAAAACACTTGCCAAACTCTTTAGGTACACTGGTTCAGGTCTTAACATTAGTACGTCTGACTTCGGCGATCGTTCCAGCTACCACATTTAGCAGTGTTTGTAGATGGCGAGTTGCTGAGGGATGCATGGATTCTCCTCACATGAGATGCTCCTTGTAGGCGGGTGAAAAAGAAGCATTTAGAAAGTCCTTGTGTATTTGGGTGACACGTGGCTGTCTGCTTCCTGTGCAAGCCATCGGAGCAGCTAGCAGCGACAACCACAGTAAAGGAATTGTCTGTTCCAAATTGTGGAAAAAAGTCAGTTTTTGTATTTTTTACGTTCATAACTAGCTGCTGTAAAGCATTGATTATAAGTTTTGGATTAATATTCGCAGATGATTAAATCTGGGCTACTCATCAGAGGAAAACTTTCACAGGTGCTAATGAATGTGGCATCACATTCAGTGACTTAGAAAACCCTGTTAGTAACTAACCTCGTTTTGTCAAGTCAGTTTACAACTGGTGAAACTTATCGGCAAAGAAATTATTGAAATGTTCATAATTATTATGATACTGAAATAGTTGTTTGTGAATGAAGGTCAAGTTAGTGAAACGCTGCTTGGATCTCATTGACAAATGATTTTCTAAATGAACCAGGAGGTTAAGGCAGTTTACAGTAACCGAACATGCTGCCTGCACAGCTGCTGTGCAGAATCTCATGTAAAGCCACTCAACGATAACAGGCTCTCTTTCTTAATTAGTCTGATACTGTTAAAAAAACATTGATCTGTTATGAGTCAGTGCTCTTACTATTCTTTTAAAGGCTTATTGTTTTTTTTACAAAACTTTTTGATGTTGTGCGTCCCGTCCAGTTTCCGGGCAGCTGCTCTTTCATCCAGTCAGTTGCTCACAGTATTTACAGAACAGTAAGTACATGGTTGGTTTTTAAACACATTACTGTCACATATTACACAAAGAAACAGTTTGTGAAATAGTGAAATATGTCTGTCTTAAATATGAGACAGACAAGTGATAAAAGCAAAGATCTGAAGGAACAAATTTTACAAATGATATGTTTTACTTTTATGTGAACTGTAAATGCAGTAATTTCAGTCAGTCACCACTTTACAGCAGAACAGGTACTACTCAAGTTCACCAGAATGACTGGAGCATGCAATTCTACAAAATACACCATGATTATAATGTAGGAATTTGTCAAAGTGAAATGAAACAATATAGAAAAATAACATACTATAGAATAATGCAGCCTATAAAAGGAGTATCAACTGATGCTTCTATAATTATAGGCCTTTTATTTTCATTTATCTAATATTTCTTTATTTGTTGATGCCTGCTGTTATCTGTTTTAGTGATCAGATATTTATATAGAGTGATCTCAACTCTTGTAATGTTAGACCTCCCAAAAATGAGGTGACAGAAACGGCTAATTTTAGAGGACAACAAACAGACCCGTTCTACAGGACATAATAAATGAATGTATGTTCTTGTCTGTAACAGAGAGGATGTAGTGTCATGAACACCTCTGATAGCCACATTTTTGTTTCTTTTTAACTCATGAAAGAAGGGAAGTGTATGACTGATGATAAGAATTAATGATGATGGATGAAAATGAACTGCAGTCTTAGCATTTGTCAGTTCCATTCACTGTTAGCTCACTGTCTATGTTGTTTTCTCTGACTAAGCTATTGTCCCAAATTCTTGTGGCCCCAGTATTTTTAATTCACCACCTGTGTATTGATAGGTCAAAGTTTTTACTGTGTCTGCTACCCTCATTGTTAGCATTTAGTACAGTTTTCTCTTGTTAGCATCCATTTATATGACTTGGTTTTACTGATGAGCACTAACCATGGGTGGACTGAGGTCAGGGGACCCTGGAGCTGAGCCTCTGTGTGAAGTGACTGTTAATATTTCTTGTTTTAAATGTGTATTGTTTTTAAACAAGACTACAAATAACTATAAAATGAACACAACACACAGAATCAAAATAACCACAAAAAGATGCAAAAGCAACACAAAAACTACCAAAAAGAGACACAAAATGTCTGAGGGTTATAAGGGAAGGAGGCCTTTTTACCTGAATATGCTCAGGGACTCTTTTTCTCATAACCCCTTCATGGCACTAATGCAAGGCAAATCTAGAAACAGTGTTTTTGCACTGTGCACCTGTGCAAACGTTGTGTGTGAAACCAGCTGCTATGACAATACCAAGGCTCATTTTCCTTTCTGTAGGCAAAATGTAACTTATCAGTTTAATGCTAAATGAGAAACAACTTCAACAGATGCAGACAATCAGTGGAAATAAATAATCCAGACTTAAAATCTATGTTGTTGTTCTTTGGAACAGGATTAGGGCTGTACAAAAAAGCTTTCTTCTCAAAATTCTGACTTTTTTCAGACTTCTGAGTTTAAAGTCAGAATTCTGAGAAAAAGGTCAGAACTCGGTGGCCCTCATCCTCTTCTTAGTTCTTCAGCTGTGGCCCTTTAGACTCATTTAATAATACACATGTACCATTACACTGGACTGTACCATACATTATTTTTAAAATGAAAATTAAATTGAAAATGGGCAAAGTGTTAAATGTGTAACTGTTTAACTCTAACTTTCTGCTGTAAATCCACACCTGTGCATCATCCTTCACTCCTGTCTCAGAAAAACTGAATTTTCATGTGAAAAAAATTGTTATCTCATGAGAAAGTGTACTCGCTCGCTGTATGACTGAGCAGAGCTTTTATTTATTCATGTCAAAACCTTTTCATTATGTAGCTACCAGATGGAGGGAAACTAGTCAAGAATGGAAATGTTTCAAGAAAGGGATCAAATGTGCTGCTAAGGGTTTCACATTTTGTTCACATCAATATTTTATCATGTTTTGATTAATTTTTAATCACAGTGTGGCATTTAACACTTGTAATTTTCTATTTTTTTTATCAGCTGTAGTGTTTTATTTACTTTGTTTTTAAACAAAATAATGTCTGTGTCTGTAATTAACCCTTACATAGCTGAGTTGCTCATGTTTGAAGGTGATAAAGCATAGGCAGCACCTTGAGAATATACTCTAAACTGCACTTCATACAACCAAGTGCAGAGAAAAACGTGCTTCTGGCTCTATCAAACCATGCACTGCAGCTTGCTGATAGCTGGAGTCGCTGCATGTTACTTGCTCATACAGGCAAGCAGAGAAATGTGTCTGTTCCCACAGAGAAGTAAAGCACTTACTGGAATTACACACACCTTACAGTAGTTAAAACATATGCTAGAACCTATGTTTACACAACAGCAACAAGTCAGTGAATGTAATGTATATATGTATACCGATGAAAAACATCTGCACACATGCTTTAGACTGCAGCGATCCCTCGGTGTGATCACCATGAATCAGCTCTTTGACTCACAGTAAGTCAGCTCCTGTATGTGCATTGCTTTGTATTTGTACAGAATGATTGGCTTTGTGTACCTGCTGTGTATAATACTATGTGATTGTGTTTCTAATGTTGTATTTTAAAAGTGTTCTTCTTTATATTTGTTCACATTTACTGGTATGAAATGTGTGGGCAGCCATTGTGCAGGATTTCAAGTTGGTTTTGTGCTGAAGTTTTACGTTTTCATCGACAGACTGGAGTTTGTCGATTCACTATAACATCACAGTCAGTGGATGATTTATCCACATGCATCACCTCAACTCTAAACCTGTGGTAGGTGGTAGTGAGTCATTAACTATTGATGTGACACAATAAAGTCATTCGTCATGATCAAAGCCCAGAGTGTTGTTTCTTATTGATCACACTTGATTCATTTATCATCAGTGGACCCATTGTTCTCTGATGGTGCCTAGGATGGGATCCTTGATAAGAAGATAAAATAAAAATAACTAAGTGTGCTGAAAGAACAGCTTGACCATGGTCACTCTGCCTGGTTAAATAAGAAAGTGGTTTTAGTCTCTTACATTTTAAAATGAGCTTTCTGCTCTTACGCAATTTGCTTGGTAAAATAATGATGACAGTATGCTGTGCTTACAGCATTTTCCCATCTCATCAATTTGAAAGTCAGGTGACAAACTCTTAACAGGAAGAGAAAGCAGTTTGACAATCACTGTGTTCCCTGTGGTCAGTGATCCACAGTACAGCACGGCAGCCAGAGAGTCACTCACAAATCACAAGATAAAATTGATGTCATAGCTCAAATAAAATTAGTCAGATATTATAATAGTATACATTGCTGTCCATGCATTATTTTAGAAAGGCTTCAGCATTATGCTATGTGTCACTCTGAGTATTTATTTTACAGGGTATATATGTTTTTCAAATGAATGTTGGAATATTTACTCGGTAAAAATATGAATTTAAAAATTCCATTTTAACTAATTATATTTTATTCATTACTTGGGTGTATGATGTCCCAGATTTTGGGTCACTATTGCCATGGATTGTCATTTAAAATCTGGCCTAATACAATATAGCTTTCATGATGAATGGAACACTGATACTGGGCACGGGTCCAGGTGCCCGGGAGCCCAAAGGGTTAGGAGACAACAACAAGTATAAGCAAAATGAAAACAACTCCATTACAAGTATTTAATAACTGTCAGTACTTTTCATAATCAAATTATTAAAACGAAATACAGTATAAACATAAGAATTTACTGATATTCAGCAGCATGTAAAGCACTTCAAATTATAAGTATGCATTATAATCCAGTAGCCTAATATAATATACATTAATGTGAAATGTGCTGTTCTTGCATAATGACTTTTTAAACTTTTGATACTTATTTTATTAAGATAATACTTCAGTAATTTTACTGAAGTAACATTTCGAATGCAAGAGTTTTACTTGGAGCATAGTATGCAGCGTGGTACTGATACTTTTAGTTCAGTAAACAATCGGAGTATTTCTACTGCAAAAATAAATATAAAAACATTTCTAAACTTCAGCGCCGCCTACTGTCAGATTAAATTAGTGCAGCTCTAACAGTTACTGTGTCTCATTGCACCAAACTTCTTAGTTGTAGGTGTTTTGTGTGTGTGTTCCCTGGTTAGATCCAGATTCAGAACATCGTGTTCTTGCAAACCAACCCCACCACCACACACCGGATTAAAGCGGAAGGGCGTTGGTCACAGTTTGAGTAGTTACCGATCACATGAGGCGCATTCATATGACCGGTTCACGTGGTCTCAGGATCAATGATAAAAGGGACGGTCACACGCTCTTTATGTTATTCAGTGGCTGACACAGGGTCGGGGTACCTGGGGCTGACGTTACAACCTCGTTCACACTACTAGCTGAAAAAACAAACTAAAGGTAGCTATTTTTTGTGTATTGTTCCTTAAGTCTCTTGTTTTGTTATTTACATGTTGTTTCCGTTGCATCAGCTAGCTGTTAGCATGTCGTTAGCTAGCATTAGCCAACTATGTTATATTTTGTCTGAGCCCGCAAAGAGAGCGCGTTTCACGGTATGTTCGGTTAACATCTGGCGTTGACAGTGATTGCTTTGATATGAAAAGCAGTTTGAGGCTTCATTTCAGCACTTGTTTTCAAAGCTCAGTGTTGTTTTTGACTAGTGAGTTATTTTTAGTTTCGTAGACAGAGGAGGTCGTTAGTCGAAACATACATGTGTCTCGTTAATTAATGAGCAGGGCATGAAAATGATCAATGAAATCTGATCATGGGGGGATAACTGCATAGCTCAAGTTAAAACAAATGTGAAACATAATACTGAACAGTGGTACACATTTCAACAGGGAAATAGAAAGTGAAACTAGGTTTTATGATATTTGTAGTCTGCATTTTCTGTCCTGTTTTAGAAAAGGCAGACGTGTAGAGACAGGTTTTTTTTTTGTTATAAACATGTCTGTGATACAGCAGAAAGAAACTAACCCTGAGAGAACTAAAGTGTTCTGTGTGTATATACACACAGCCTCCAGAACTGCCCCCATTCCTGCAAAAGAATTGAAAACATACGGGAAAACAGACATGGATGCTTTTTTTTTTTAAAGTAATTGATTAAACTAGTCTTCATATTATTTCCAGTCAGTTAGATCACAAACAATGGGGAAGTGTTTTTCTGTTGGCACACCAAGGAACAAAGCAGCCAGATTTATGTGATGCTACAGAGTTCATGCTGATTTGTTGATTAAATGTGCAGACAAAATGAAAGTGTTAATTCCTCATATGTGAGGATGTACAGATGAAAGATTAGACTTTAACACTTAGTATTTTCTGCACTGGAAGAACACAGTAAAGACGTGACGTGATGTCATGTCATCACAAACATTAGATTATTATTTAGTCCCAGCTAAAGTACAGCCCTTGTTTTGAGGCTTTTTCTTCAGTGAGGACAAATGCAGATCACTGTTATGTTTAGTGTAGATGGAAAGACACAGTATAATAAGAACTGTAGGCGTCAACATGGGAAGGTCATTGGTTACCGTCTCTCTTGATCTGAAACCTCCCACATGGGAAACATTTCACAACCCCTGGCTTTTCTGAAGCAGGACAAACAGATCTGAGAATCTGACATTTCGGAGATGTAAGGGTAGGGCCACAGAAAACCCACACGATGACTCAGCAAGTTAATGAGTCTTTGCAGGAGAGCTATATTGAAGGTAACTGACTTGAGACAGAGGTGCTGCATGTCAGCATATTGATTTTGCACTTCATTTTTTTGGAACCACTTCTCTTAAAGAAAACTTGCACCATCCTACGTCTGACATGTGGGCCTTTTCGTCATTCTCCCAATTGCTGAAACAGCCAGAAAAGCTGAGAGCGGTTGACAGCGTTCATGTTTTTAAAACCTGCCTCCTTGGTTTGTGGTTTGATTAGAACATTTTTACCCATGTATGCCCTCATGCTGCAGCACATGTATGTTTCACAGCAATAAATATTAATGGTTTCCAGCACATGCAATAGAATTTAAAATAATGTGTTCACCCCCAGTAAAGTCTTTCTACCAGAACCTAGTGGCTGAAAGTGCACTTCTAAAGCCCAGCCAAGAAAATCACTACAGACTATTTTGCTTAGATTATTGTGAATTAATTGTGATATCAAAGAAGGTTGAGGACTTTCAAGACCCTGTTTTGCAGAAAGAGTGGTGGTACGTCAGTGTGAGAAGAACCGTTTCCCTGTAAAGAGGAATTTTCTGTTATTGCTTCCTCTGCACTTTTCTGCTGACAGCTTTTCATCAGCCCCACTCATGTGATATCAGACGTTTGGTGTTTTTCGCTGGAATCATTTCTGCTTTTTTGTTTGCTTAAGATGCATGCAGTGTGCTCAAACAGGTGGGTGGACATTAGAGGTACCTGACAAGACTGGCTTTTGTTCTTGTGAAAAGAAGTGTAACAGTATGCCGAAGAAAGCACAGGCAGTCTAGAAGACCAAGTTCCACAATGTGGAATGATTCATTGGTCAGCATTTCTACCTGTGTGTCTGTCAGATACACAAGGCTTTAGTTCTCTGCTCCCACTGTTCAGGATTAAAGACAAAGTACATGTAGGTTTTTAATCTAGTGAAGTAGTTGAAATCGGTGGACTGTTACTGTACATGTGTGCTGATGCCACCTGGTTAACCACTGGAATGGACTCTGACAAGCATGGAGTATAAGAGGTGCTCTCTGTACAACGCTGCCTAGTCGGCTGTGAATGGTTTTGTTTTAAGAGAATGTGAAAGTGGGGAATAACTTGTTCAAACTTTACATTGTCTCAGTCTTGTACTCATTACAAGTGTTAGTCTTTCCTCACTGAGTTTGTCTGTCTGCATTCATTTTGGGTTTAAGTACTACATGCTTTGTTTTTTGAGATGTGGTAATCATTCAGCTTTTATGCTTGAAAGTTAAAGAAAACCCTCATTTTGTCTTTATTAGAAGTAATTTATGTAAATATTCATAGTCAATCAAAATGACAGCAGTTCACATCTCATGCGAATAACCATCATGTCTCCTTCATTTTGAATCTCGCAGATACAATGTGGCACGCAGCCTTCTTGGTACTGGCTGCCAGCTTGTCTGTGAGCCTGGCCAGACCCAGCTTTCACCCACTATCCAGTGACATGATCAACTACATCAATAAGATGAACACGACCTGGAAGGTGAGGTGTTTTTGCTTACTTTAGATGTTCGACAATGGGTATAAGCAGATCTGTTTTCCTAAATCTCCCTCTCTTGCTACAGGCTGGCCACAACTTCCATAATGCTGACTACAGTTATGTCCAGAAACTCTGCGGTACAATGCTGAAGGGGCCTAAACTGCCAGTCATGTGAGTTTCTTTTTTTGCAGTCTGTTAGTGGGTGTGAAATGTATGAGATCAAGTTCAGTTTATTCATTAACACTCAGATACAGTATCGGTGAGATTGTGCTGTGTTTTATAGCCCTCTGATCATACATGCACCTTGTTCATAAAGTAGTCCTGGACTCTACCATGTTTTCCTCTGCAGGATTCAGTATGCTGGAGACTTGAAGCTGCCTCAGGAATTTGACTCCAGAGATCAGTGGCCTGACTGTCCCACTCTGAAGGAGATCAGAGACCAGGGCTCCTGTGGGTCCTGCTGGGTGAGAGAAACACTCAGCATTATGACACCTCAATGCACATAAGAAGAACCTCTTCACAGATCCTTTTAATGGAAGTGATGGTCATGTTGCCAGATATTTCTGGTTGTGTCCTTTTTAATGTTTAGCCAACTATTGAGTGTAACCTCACTTAATTGCTGTTTTATCACATCTAGACTGCTTCCCTGCTCTTAGTAGTTTGTGACATGTATTGTTTCTTTGGGAACAGGCGTTTGGTGCTGCAGAGGCCATCTCCGACCGTGTGTGTATCCACAGCAAGGGCAAGGTCAATGTGGAGATATCCTCCGAGGATCTGCTGACCTGCTGTGACAGCTGTGGCATGGGGTAAGAACAGTTTCACTCCTTTTCTGTGTTAGATGACTGCAGTGATCACTGTACAGGATGTGGACTGTACATTTGAACTCAGAAGCAAAGTTTACTGTTGCCGCTTTGAATTGCGGGGCATATAATTTGAGAAAATTATATGGGTTGATGGCTCAGTAAAGAATGATCTGAATATAGGAACACACTGATCCAATATGCAGTACTGAGAGTTGGTAGAAGAGGGGAGAAGTTAAATCCTTATCCCCAGTACTGTCAGTCAAGGTGGAAATATTTGGGGTTCATGTGCGTGTTTGTGTTTAAGATGTAATGGTGGCTACCCTGGAGCTGCCTGGAACTTCTGGACCAATGAGGGACTGGTCTCTGGAGGTCTCTATAACTCCCACATAGGTGAGTTGGGGTGTGTGTGTGTGTGTGTGTAAGAATGGGTATATCCCAGTTACCTTATTTAATTGTTGTTTGATGCTCGGTGTGGAAGTCATTCTGGGCTGTCACCTTGAAGAGCATCCTTCACAGACATCTTGTGGACTGACATGCTCCTGTATCAAAAATCAGTTAGTTATTGGATGCTTCAGATGAAGGGTGTCCCCTGTCTCTAAAATATGTTTCCTTGATTTCTCTCTACTCACACTTTCTCCTTGCATCTTTTCCTCACATCATACATGGAGGAAAAACACACCAGGAAAAGATGCAAGTGAGAGCATACTTTTCTGTAGGTAAGGGAACTGGGATGTACTCTGACTTCAACAATTCTGACACAGTCTTTGTCTGCAGGTTGCCGGCCCTACACCATCGAGCCCTGTGAGCACCATGTTAATGGAAGCAGGCCTTCCTGCACTGGAGAGGGTGGAGACACACCCCAGTGTGTCCAAATGTGTGAAACCGGATACACACCCAGCTACAAGGAGGACAAGCATTATGGTAATGGAAGGAAAACTTTTGATTTCTCTAAATGAGGATTAGAGAGGGTTAAGCATGCCATCATTAACAGTTCATGTCTAACATTTGAACTGCAGGAAAGATGTTTCTCACTTTGTTAAAATTGTCACTTTTTATATTGGCTGTTAAAACTTGGCTGTGACTTGATTTTAGTAGTTGCACCAATGATTAAGATAATATTAAACAGACTGAACTGGAGCACACTTTATATAGATTATCTCAATATTTAATAAGAGACAATTTGTGTAAATGTGCTTGATCAAGTGAATTTTAGCCATTGCTAAATTAGTCAACCTCCATATTGGTACTCAAATCTTGGTAGTATTCATGAATGTCTAACAGGCAAATGTGATGGTGAGCACAGCTGTGTACACACATGCAGCAGGGGTGCCTGACTCAGTGTGTGTGTGTGTGTGTGTGTTGCAGGTAAAACGTCTTACACTGTGCCAGCGATTGAGGAGCAGATTCAGTATGAGATTTACAAGAATGGCCCGGTGGAAGGAGCCTTTACAGTGTATGAGGACTTTGTGATGTACAAGTCCGGTAAGACTGCGTGCACCACTGACCGACAGATGTAGCATAAACACTTGTATTTGAGCAGAGGATAAATGCCGATTGCAGACTTCACTTAATGACTCTGTAAAATGTTGTTTCTGACATTCTCATACACTCGCTGATCCTTCCTGTGTGTTTTGTTTGGCGCCCCCCCCCCCCTTTCTTTAGGTGTGTATCAACATGTGTCTGGGTCTGCTGTGGGTGGCCATGCCATCAAGGTCCTGGGCTGGGGGGTGGAGAATGGTGTTCCCTACTGGCTTTGTGCCAACTCCTGGAACACCGACTGGGGTGATAATGGTGAGCTGACGTGCGGTTTACTACATTTTGACTATCAGTCTCCAATTTAAAAGGTAGCCTTCCTGTTTATATGCATGCAGGGAATGTAATATTGTAAACACTCCAGTAACGGCAATGCAGTCAGCTGAATGAACATTTCTCTTAAACTGTCAGAAAAACTAGAATCTTCATAAAGAGACTCTGCAGGGCTGTAGTGAATAAACTGCTGGGACTTAATTCTCTGAAAATAGATGGCTAATTTTGTTCCATACAGCATTAAATAACACATGTAGGCTGCTAAATTAATGATCTCAACAGGAATATTTTAAATCTAAATTGGTACCGTTCAACCTCGATACCAAAGTACATTTTAGGTGATACTTTTTTTTTTTTTTGCATTGTGGTGCTCCTACAAATTTAATGACTACTTCTTGACTACAGGTTAAATACCAGTAAATCACCACTATATTTATGGTAAATGGTTTTATACTTGTATAGCACCTTTCTATGCTTTTACAGCACACTCAAAGCGCTTTCACATTATTCGGCCATTTGCACTCGCGCATTCACACACCGGTGACATCACCGGGAGCAACTGGGGGTTCAGTGTCTTGCTCAAGGACACATCGACATGTTGACTGGACAAGCCGGGAATCGAACCGCTAATCCTCCGGTTAGGAAATGACCCGCTCTACCTCCTGAGCCGCAGCCGCCCCCAAATGTGCTTTGGTCCTAAAGTTGATACAAAATTCACACTTCTAAGAAATTGTTGGTCTTGGGCCAGAGCTGTTCTTTTTATCTATTAGCTAATACTTTGCCCATTTGTTTTTTTTCTTTGGTCTTCAGGCTACTTTAAAATCCTTCGTGGATCAGATCACTGTGGTATTGAGTCTGAAATGGTGGCTGGAATTCCCAAATGAAACCTGAGGTAGGACAAGGTATTGACCTCAAATAAACCTCTCTTTACTGTGATTCTGTACACTACAACTGTCATTATGTTGCAACCTCCTTAATGATATAAGCCACACTGGAATTTATGTATGTGTGACATCCATGACTCAACTTAAAGTCTCTTTACATCTTGAATGTATACAGTAGTGGAGATGTGGCCTGAAGTCTGAGTCTTCCTGACACTGTTTGTCTTGCAGGTTTGGTGCTGCAGTGTGGATTACACTACCACTACAGAGCAACGCACTCCTGCTTTTAGTCATTACAGTCAGAGCCAATTGATTTGCACACATGGCATGTGGTTTTCTTCTTGCAGCAGACTCCAGAGCATCCTACGCCTCATGTAGGTGGTTTAGATTTGACTATGTGCCCTACCACTGTTGGACTGAAGGTAGTTCTTTATGAATGAGCTGTTGTAAAGTCTTGTTCCTTCAACTCTTCAACAGTGGTTTTTACGACGAGCATTTAATAATTTTATTTCAGGCAAGGTGAACCAGACTGTCACTGATGTAGAAGTGATTTAATTTCTTATTTTTGTGCAGTTATGGAAAGTGTAGGCCTTTTTAGAAAGCCGCACCCTATTAATGAACAGAACGGCCAGTTTATCTGAATGTGAGGAATTGGATTGTTTTTTGTTTTTTTTTGATAATTACAGCTTTGATATTGAATGCATTTTTATTTTTTGGTACAACAAATGCCACTGCATAATGTCCACATGTACTCTTTTGTAATTGTCAGTGGTTTTAAATGTTTTAATATTTGAAATGAGGTGTGTTTTTTGTTAATCATATATTGGCACATAACTTGTACCTTCTGAATTAAATAAAACAATCTTTGGTTCCCAATCTGCTGTTATTGCTCTTAAGCATGCATGCTGACACTTTAAATCAGTTTGTAACATGAGTGATTAGAAGCCTTGAGACCTGATTAGACTGACTCCCAAGAAAGTATGGGTCAAAATGTGATGGATGAATGGATAAGCATAAAACTTCAGATGCATATTTGGGGTAGGGTTCTGCTGCATCACAACTTTTAATCCATGCTAGGCAAAAACTGATGAAGTAGATGGATGGTACTGTTATGACAAATCATTTTAAATTGAAGGTTATAAAATTCCCTGCTATATACAATAGTGGGGGGGAGAGAGTATTTAATTAATAATAAAACTTAAGAAATACTGTTTAAAAGCAAATGTCAAACAGAAACCTATTAATGTATGCAAGTATTACTCATGACAATATGCTTGACTTACCAAAAGTAAATGTTCATCATGAATAATGGCCCATTTCTTAATTACTGGCTCATTATTGATCTGTTGTGTGTTCAATATAAATACTCAAGTACCTCAATTGTATTTAAGAACAGTACTTGAATTAATTGTAGCTTTCAACAAATGGCTATATTTGTGCAGCACGAGCTAGTTTCTACTTTCTGGACAAACTGTACTGATAACGGGAATCAAACCTAAGATTCCAAAACATTAAAGGTCAAAATGTCTTAAAACGCCAAGATATTTTTATTTTTTGAAAACGTGAAGTGCTGCAAGGTTTGCCACTTCCGCCTTGTCAGCAAAATAACAAACACGCCCCCCCCCCCTTGCAAAATGTGCTCGTTT
>NW_018127890.1:623305-637526 GCF_001952655.1 Monopterus albus | reverse complement strand
CAGAGAGAAAGAAGACATATACAAACTGATATAAAAGTTATTTTTACACAGAGATTAAAAACGCAGTTTACGTGTTGGTGTTTTGAATGAATAAGTGAAATCCGGAATTTCGCTCAGTACCCGTCCACTTAAGACATTTCCGGGACACGTCGATTCCTTAAACAGACAAACCAATGCCTAGCGCTTGCTCTTAACATCGAGCAACCGTGGTCCACGGATAGCTAGTCAGCGAGCGATGGAGAGGGGAGGCAGGGTGTTGTGGGTGAAATATGGGCCTGTTGTGTCCTTGTTTATAGTTCTGTTGGCTGTCTGGTTCCGGTCACCTCAGAATGAAGTACTGGACGACCGGCTGGACACGGTCCTGTCCTCGCTGCTCCGGGCTGAACGCAAAGTCGGGACGAACAACGTCGCCAGACGTAAAGTGGCCATTGGTAAGCGGTGTAAACTAGCTAACCTTAGCTTTTCTAAACTCATTGTAGCAGTTTATGGAGATTCTGGGTTGATAATCGATTAGGTCCGATATGACAAGCATCAGAAATAGCTGGCACTGAAGTTAGTAAATTGTTCTATATATTACGAGCGTCAGCATCAACTTGATCTTTTCCTCTTGTTGGCCCAAGATGCTTAGTTGTATACGGTTTTATTGCATGTATATCTCTTATCAGTCCCCTTTCCTCTCCTTCATCCTCAGGGTTTGGAGGTTGTGTTGACCTGATAGTGGACGGGGTGTCATTGCTTAATAAGATTGGCCTCCCTCCCTCAGACCAGCCCCTACATCATGACTACATAGAAAACGCAGAGCAGCTGGCTCAGAGCTTCGCCTACTTCTTCGCACCAGGAGCTGCTGCAGAGTAAGTGGTGTATGAGTGAATAAGAGCTGGCCATTATATAGTTCAGGTAATTAATCCCAAAGTCATATTAGGAGAAATATAGCACACGTGTTCTTGCAATATTTCAATAATCTTTTCTGTGCTGGGACTGGTTGAGTTTTCTTGTTTATAAATAAGGTGAAATCAGTGGAGAGGCCAGTATGGGAGTAATGTGCTTCTTGCACTTTGTCTTGGAGCTATCAGCAAATGCCAAACAGGTCCTTGCCTGAAGTAAGAGTATAATTATTAACAGTAGTCTCATAGTGATGTCACAAAAGCACGGATTCAATTCCCAGTGCTTTCAAAAGATATGACTGACCTTAGAAACTAGAACGATCAAATAGAAGCGAGCACAAGAGTAACGTGTAAATGTGTCCAGCGAGTGTCTGTCTGTGTGGTGTGATATGATAAGAAAGGCAGTGAAGTAGCTCCTGATGCTCTTATGTGTCTGGTAAGTAGATAAACCATTGGTGTGGCTTGAGACCTGCCAAAAGCATATTTAAAATAGTTTCTGTTGCATCCCTCGGGCTACTATGCTCCTTTCTTTGACAAACACTGTAAATGTGTAAGGTTTTTTTTTTCATAAGGTAAACAAATGTAAGTGCTCACTCTGTCTTCATTCATCTCCATCTATTTTTCACACAAAATAGATTAACCAGCTAATAGCTATGAGTTTTAAAAGCCCTGCTTTGGGCGGTGTTTGTGTGTGTGTGTGTTTTACACACTGTCACCTCATCGTTTATCAGTTAGTTGCTGCCGGCCATTCTAAGTATTTGGTGTTTCTGCAGTTGAGCCCATGTCCCTTCTCTTTTTTTTCCTGTCACTGGTGACGGCTCATGTTTCGACGCCTGTGACACTTGATCGTTGTCTGGAACGAACACCTAATGACAAGAAGCCTCCAAACTCACCATGAACAGACAGGGCAAAGAATGTATGCATACGAGTGAAAAATTAAAAAACTTCTATTAGCTGCAGAAACCAATTTCTTTTTCATCATTTATTTATTTCCCTTGCCTGGTTTCTTGTGGAATTTGGGATTATAAATACTTTATCTGCCAGAGGATGACTTGAGACCATAAATCTCAAGGACTTAAACAAAAATGTTAGTGAAATGGACAAAGAGCAGAAGTGGATTGGGTAGCCTGTGTTTGCCAAGCACCGACCAGGTCAGCTTGCATGTATAATGGGTTTATTTTTAAAAAATAAAATGTTTATTTTCCTCAGAGGGCTTTGCTTTTACTTCTGTTTCTTCTATCCCACATTTTAAAATAAAATTTATATCTGTAGCTTCAGCGAGAGACTGTGTGTCAGTATGTGAAATACAGTTGATTGTGAGATGAGCTAGAAAAGATGTTAATGTCCAAGATGCTACAGTTTGACTAACCAGGCTAACCTCATAAAATAGCATGCCTGCTGTTTCTGGTACACTGTCTCTCTTTCAGGCTGCATGCTTACTGGTTTCATGCACACACACACCACAGACTTTTTTTTTTTCCTTTCTCATTTTAAATGCTCTTGCCTTCTCTTTCTTTTCTCTTAGATGTAGTTGTCCTTTACGTTCTTGGTGTGTGTTTTGCCAAGAAGCTCCGACATATCTTCAGTTTCCAGAGCCATAAGGCATAAAACAAGTCTGTCTTGTTTATTATAAGACAAACTAGCAGCGGTAGATGAGTTTTTCAATGAAGCACACTTCACTATTTTCTTTTCTAATTATATATATATTTATGAAAAGTTGCTGTTTTCAAGTTCTGGTCTTTTTAGCTTTAACATTGTTTCACTTTTTTTCTTTGCTTTTTCCTTCTGGCAGGCGTTTCATGCTAAATGACACCCTGTTTAGTGAGCTGGTCGAGGCATCCCGCGACCTACCTGGGAACAGATGGTCAATAGGCGGCAATGCCCCGGTAATGGCTGGTCGCATGGCAACTGAGGGATGTGATGTGTTGCTAGGGGGGAGTTTCAGCACAGATTTTACTGATGTCCTGTCCCAGCACATCACAGGTAAAGAAAAAAAAAAAAAAAACCTTGGATAAGTCAATCCCATCATTTACTTCATGCAGTAATTTCCTGCTTGCACGAATCTGTCCTTCCTTTTGCACTACCTCCTATTTTTATTTTTCCCACTTTTCTTCTCTGTACTTTGTTTCTGACCTGTTATGTTCTTCTCCTCCATTCTGCTTAACCTCCTCTGTCTTCCCAGTGGCAGGTAACATAGTAGAAGAGCCAGATATTCACCTGATCCTGGAGTATCCTTCTGGAGCTAGCTGGGGGCGCTATACCTCACGTAGAGCCAACAGGTATGAGTTAGGTGAACATTTTGTGGATGTTTGGAGAATCTCTGAGGGTCATATAAGGTAAACTGTGTGTATCTGCATCTTAGTAAAACTGTTTATTTAAGTATATATGGTTTAATTTAAGGCTGTAAGGTATTTGAAGCTGAGCACATTTGGCCTTGCTTGTGTCTGTGCTCTGTAGATACATCATCCACAGTGATGACCATAATCCCTACTTGGCATCCATGGAGGAGTTTGCTCAGAAACTTGAAGACTTCAAACCAGATCTGCTGGTTGTGGGTGGGCTGCAGATGATGGATAACTTCCCCTTCCAGTTAGGTAAGAGGAAACTGGTGCCAACATCCTACAGTGTGTTGCTGTTGTGGAATGTCTGATATTAGTCTTTTGAATTGGGACAGCACTGAGCAGTCACAATTTTTAATTTAGTCTTAATCAGTTTGCTGAGAAGACCTTGATTTGTGAATTGATGCAAGTTAACATTTAATGAAGTTATTTAGTTACAGTTTTACCTTAAAGGGAGACTCAGTCCATTCTGAGTTGCATTTTAAAGTCAATAAGGTCTTGAAGTTCTTGTAAATTGTGTTTTGTGTATATTCAGTTTGACAGATTTTGGCCATAATTACACTTAAACTCCTTACTACTTTGATAATTACTGAGGTGAAAACATGTTTATGCAAGTGTGTTGACACATTGCATTGGTGCTATTTATCTATAAAATGTAGATGGTGATACCCGGTCACCACCAACTAATCCAACAAGCCCATAACAGTCAGATCTTGAATTTGGGTGTACTTTGACCAATTTTAAGTGTTTGTGTCGGTGGTTTCTAAAGACAAAAGCTAAAAGGCAAGTTAACAGTATGACCCTGGCAGGCAGGTCATAACCAACAGGCCTTTATCACTATAGGAACTGCCTGTAACTGTACTTCTACCCCTTGTCCAGGGTTCCGTGTTTGTCCTCACTGCCTTCCATCCACTTCGCAGACAAATTCCAGGAGCTATATTTCAGCAACCCTCAGAAAGTAGTACTAAATCAAGTTCCCGGTAGTTGCCAGGGGTGGGTGCTTATGGGGCTATCGAAATTTACCTCCCACAACGCACCTCCAAAGCGGGCTGAGGGTGGTGGAAACAAACAGAGAACCTGGGATGTGCATCACGCGGCTCGATACCTTTCAGTATGTTCCCATAATAGAAAAACCCCTTTAATGTATTGTGGTCTATTTGTCAGATTGGCTCATATTTCTCTAACTGAAGCCTAAAATTCATTTGTGATTGTATATACAGTAAATGCCTGTAACAGTTTGTCTGATAAAATGAGCTGAAATGCAGGTTAATGACAGCACTGTGAGATAGGCTGACAAGGAAGTGAAGACCAAGAGTTAGTAATCACATCCAATCCTTCCTAGTTTGTAATGCAGAACAGACAACCTAAATTAGCCTTTCAGGTTCAGGTTTTTGTAAGTTCCAGGTCAGCAAGTTAATGTTGTAGAAAATGGGGCTAAACATTTTACTGTGCATCAGACTAGGTACATCATTTGTACCTTTTGTCTTCCTTTCCTGTTCTTTTGTATCCTTCCATATTTATCTGCTTTACTCCCCTGTCACCTCTGTCCTTGTTTTCTTCACTACCTGAATACCTTCTGCATTTTTTCCCTCATCTTACCTCCATCATTCCAGGTGAGCGGGATGCTCTCCTCTCCCGCCTGGCGAACCTGCTGTCCTCCTCCTCACCTCAGATTGGTGTCCATTTTGAGATGGCCAGTTTCGTAGAGGAGAGTATAATGGAAGATCTCCTTCACTATGTCATCCCCCATGTATGTATGACTAAAATTAACACATCCATTTGCACATTACTTACAGTCATGACTTGGCCACTAATAACTGCTTTAAGCTGAGTAAGCCTTTAGCACCATCATATTCCAAACTTTTAAAGAGCCCATGGAATGCTGATTTTGCTCATTCCCAGCCATTTAATGCTTAATCTTGGGTACCTCTAGATTAGCATTGCAACCATCAAAACTCGAAATAGTCTAATTATTTTAGAACAATAAAACCAGAGAACCTCTTCGTAAAAACAAGAGGATAGTTCATGAACGAGCACAGCTCCTGCTGCTGGTGTTGTTTTGAAAGGTATAACAGCGAGTCCCTGTACAGGAACATTCTCGGACGTGCAGTAACCTCAGGCCCTGTATTTTTCTCCACATCCTCTGGTCACAGTGCAGCAGGAGGAGGGAAAATATATCCACAAAACCAGGCGCAGTCCAAAGATTCCATTTCTACAATTTACAACTGCCTGGAAATTATTACCATTCAAGGAAATCCTTAAAACTATAATGTAAGACACTCAGTTTTGTTAGAAAAAAGTCTTGCGAGGGAGGGTTTGTGAGATGTGTATAAACAGAGTTACTTCTGCATAGAAATACTAGAACATATGTTCACCTTTATTTTATTTTTTTTTTACTCTTTAGGTCACGTCTAAGATGAGAATTCATCATTGTAACTGTAGATAAGTCAGAAAACATGGAAAAGTGCCATGGGCTCTTTAAGGCTGGTGTTATGATTAGTAATTATTCATAGTTAAGTACATAGTAATGCTTAACTAGTTAAGCATTTGTCGCCACGCTTGACACAATCAGTACGCTGCCATAGAACTGTTCTCCAGAAACTTTTAACAATGTATTTTCATTGTATTTCTTTACTGCAATTATCACAGCAAGTGGAGTTCTTCCACAGCTCTGCAAAAGAACATAGGAGTGCATATCTGTGTGAGACATCCACCCAGATACTGATTTGTGTAAAAGTGCTAAGTGGTTTCCTGATACGTTTGTTCTTAAGTTATTCAGTGATATAAAAAGAATGTACTTCAGATGATTTGGCAGCCTGATATGGCGGCTTCACTTTTCTTTGCTACTATGCAAAATGCATGATAAAAACAAAAATGGCCACCCCATCTTCAACATTTTGGCTTCACTTTTTCATAGTGGCAGAAAGTGGTGATGTCATCCATCTTTATGTGCAGTCTTTTCAGAATGCACTGCACCATGTTGCACACAGTGAAAGAACAATAAAGGGTTTTGTCTGTTTTTTCAAAGATGCACAATTCAGTCAAATGCATGTCTGTGCATTAATCGTTCATCCTGTTTCTGCTTTCCCAGGCTGACTCTTTGGGGATGAATGAACAGGAGCTTCCCAACCTGCTCAGCCTGCTTAAAGGCTCCAACATCACAGTGCTGTCAGACCCAAACCCTCGGGTAGCTACTGTCCTTGACCAGATGAGGGAGGTCTATCGCATTCTGAACCAGCGCTACAAGGATGTCAGTGCAGAAGGCGACACAGGCGGCGCTACAGCTAAGGGTAAGCCATTAACCCGGCTCCATGTCCACACATTGGCCTTTCAGGCCATAATTGTGACACACGACTCTCAGTGGAAGAACACCATGTCAGCCACCGCCAAGGCCTCTCTCACAGCATACCGCCATGTCTGTGGCTCTAATGACATTGACCCCAACAAGGCACGGCTCATCATGGATGACTCCTTCTCTGTTAGCCGTCAGGAGGGCAGCCAGCGTATCCCCCTGCAGGAGACCAGGCCTGTCAGCTGCTGGGAGGAGGACGACTATGAGATCTGTGTAGCACCGGTGCTTGTGTGCACCGAGGTTTACCAAACTGCAGGTGGAGGGGACAACATCTCAGCCGCTGGCCTTGTGCTGCAGATCTAGAAAAGGACACTACATGGTTATTTGCGTAGTGTAGCTACATGTTGGGAAACAATGTGACTCTGGAAACTTAATCTAGGTGTGATGCAAAATGTTCGCTGGTTCTGATTGTAATGGGTATCACGCACAGGTGAACCATAAGGAAAACTGATTCACTCACAGGCGTCAGATCAGGGCTCCAGGTTAATATTTCATACTGGTGGCACCACCTCTGTTTTGCAACATAATGCAGAAGACCGTATTTATTTTGTAAATTAGTTTAAATACACTTACCATCCAATGTGCATAGCATATATTTATTATAAAATTCAGAGAGAGGGAGACTTATGAAACACAATAAATGGGAAAAATCACTTCTGGAACAAGTTTCCAGCTCTTTTTATCTATAGCCACTTTACTGTTCTACAGTCTAGCAGTGACATGATTATAATGAGACGCTGATGATTAGGCCATATTTCAGCTGAATTATGAATTCCGCACATGCTTTGCTGTTTCTGATTTAGCCTGTTTCTGATTTTCTGTATCCCATTTTCTTCTGAAGAAGAATTTCTGCTTTTTGGCAAAGTCTACTTCATGCACAGTTCAGGTCTCTCACTCTCCAGGCTAGTGAATTTACTAGTTAAAGGAGGACTCAATGGTGGGTTTCAGCCACTACTTATTCAAACTGGGACTTCACTAGATGGGAGTGGTGCGTATGCGCAACTCAACTGTTTGATCCGTTCAGTTCACACTGCCTCTGACCTCCGTGCAACGTCTCGTCAGAACAGCTGTCTGTCATCAGGAGGACACCACGATCTTCACCTAGCTGACCGATAGCAGAGATGAACCCAACAAAAAGCCTTCATGTGGGCTCACCAACAAGAAATCAGCAGCGTTTATATGTATGAGTATATTAATTTTACTATTTCCCTATCTTGCTACAAAGGACAGGGGAAGTAAAACCAGAAAGCTTACAATGAGGCCTGATCCATCGGGATTCAAGTAAAGAGTTTCTAATACATCAATAGTCCAGCAGGCGATCTACCTGATTTAAGCGGCTGTCTGTGGCGATTACACTTCAAATGCGCCAAAGGAAAAAACAGACTCAAAGTGCAAAAAAAGGGGCCCGGGGCTGAGTGGTGTGAGTCAGTGTGGATCGGCACTATCCATAGATCGCAAGGTCTCTGTTAGCGAGACGGGCAAGTGCCAGACCTGCCTCAAACACTGCGATGAGCGTATTACAGAGATTATGACATCTGTCCGCCAGTTCTAAAGTGAGAGCATTCATTCGTGCATAACCAGTTTGCTTTGCAGTCGTAACCAGTGTGACCTTTGGAAAAACTTCAGTCATACCTTTTAAATAGATTTGGTTGCTAAATGTAACTGATCACTCACAATCTGGAGCCCTGCATCAGATGATGGAGTACAGTGGTTCTTAAAGATGATAGACTACCAAATTGTAAATGTGCGGTGTTAGTTTTATTTTATGTGTAAAAAATTGGTAAATTGAATACTATATTTTAGTAAACTGACTAAAGTCTATTGTACCTGGACTCTTCATTAGATTCTCAGTAAGGTGTGTGCATTTAGTTGGTGGAAGAGTAACATTACTTATATGTTTCTTATGTCTGTGCCTGGATGCACAGTCCTCAGATATACCCTGCCCTGTTTGGTTATAGACCCACCATCTTTGCTGAGTCACTGTAGCCCATCATCTGACTATACTGACTAATGAACTGTCCACTTCAAGGCCTTACAAGGCTTGACCTTCAGTCAGGATGAGATAGAGGGATAAGGCTTGGATAAACCAGGTTGTTTTTATACAAACACACTGATGCCTTTGGCAGTGCTTTTGGCAAAAGTTTTCTACTATGCAGTAAAGTAAACAGAGTTGTGTAATTATTGAAATCCATTCAGTAAACAAGCCTTTACCCTCTCCTGCCTTTTAGTAAATGCAGTTTCAGCAGAGCCAGCCTAAAGCCGAAAAGACAAAAACAAAAAAAAACAAACAAACAAAAAAAACATTTCAACCTCTGTCCTGCCTCATTCCCAAAGGCTCAGAAAGCTAAAGAGGTGATCACCTCCTGTTCTTCCCAATATATGTGAAATGTTTGGGTGTGTTAGACTTGTTTTAAAGGATAAGACCAATCATTTTCTATGTTATTAATTTTAACAATGCCCACACAGTCACTAAAACTAACAATGAACTGCCCTTTACTCATGGTTCATCATTCTCAGGCTCCAACCTGGATTATCTTATTCGTCTGTGTCATAGACTGCCACTGTTGTTCAAAAACAATTAAAAACACATCAGTGAAACACATCACTGCACTGGGTGATGTTTCTTCATTACAAAACACTAGCCCCGAAACCTCCAAATGACCATAATCTTTTAGAGCAAAGTAAGCAATAGTCAGCTGTGCTTGTGTGATTTCTCCACGCCAGCTCTCTAGTTTTAGTTTGCTAGCTCCTCCCACTGTCACTGAGATCTCCCATATGCACAGCTGACTCCTTTACTTCGGGTGCTGTAAAAACGTGTGGTCTTTTGGAGCAGCACTTTAAAACAAATATGCAAGTCTGGTGTTTCGTAATGAAGACACCACCCAGTGCAGTGGTGTGTTTCACCTATGTGAGTTTAATTGTTTTTGAATAACAATTGAGGTCCATGGCACAGACAAAATACCAAATCCAGGTTGAAGCCTGAGAGACATGAAGCGTGTGGGGATTATTATTAAGATACTTTTAATATAGAAAATGACCTGCCTTATTCCTCTGTGTCAGCTGCAGTGCAGTAAAGCAAAAGCAATGTTAAAAGACCACTGTTGGTATCTGGATATGATGTCAAAAATTTCCTCTCTACATCCGTGCTCTTTTGTTTCACCTGCCTTTTTTGCCCTCTTCTCGTGGTCATTCTTTTCAGTTATGTGTCATATTTGTACCTATTTAGGGACCAAACCATACTGTAGGTGGATTCTCCTGATAATGCTGGATACAGAAAACATTGTTATCTCTAGTTTAACATTTTCTAATGTGAGACTGACTTGAAGCTGTAGTGTTACTCACCATGAGGAGCGGTGGATCATACTGGAGTGATGCTTTCCACATTTAGTCTTCATCCTACTTGTCGTAGAATTAGCACAAGACTTCCCCTCAGTCTCCACCTACAAGAAAGAGCAAACCAGGGTTGGTCAGGGCTGTGGCTAAGTCACTACATGCTCACGTGTCAAAGTAACTACTTCAAAATCTTTTTAAATAATGGATCATCTGTAAGTGAAATACGGCCCTGTCTCTAAATGACAATCATCATGAACATGTTTCATTCTTTCTAGAGAGGAATCACTTTTCATCTATATTTACAGAAGTAACTGGACGTAAATGGGAATGATGTCAACCGAGTTTCTCATTATGTACTAATCAAACATTCCACCACACACCAAGCTTCAGTTATTTACTCCATTCAGAATGAACTATGTTTCACAAGTACACCTCAGCTTGCAAGTGAAGTTTTTCTTATTTTCACAATTTAATTACCTTGTTTTTCTTAAACCTGATTGTTTAATCTTTGTTTAGGTAATGAGAAAATAATCTAAAGGAATCTCAGAGACTGATTTGGTGCTGTTGTTTGATTATGCTGAATGCAAATGAGCCTTATTCTGTTGTCACTTTGTGTTTGGTGAAAAGGGAGTGTTTAATGCAAACCTTTTCTAGTACAGTAGGGTTACGTTTTATTTTCTGACATCATCTTGCACTGTGATTGAAAGCCGAGCATAATACTTCATGTTTTTACTGTGAATTGAAACCATAGCATGCATTCACGCTCATACAGAGAACTGCCTGTCGTATCGTTTACTTATCTAAGCTCTAGGTAAGTCATTCATATTCCAAAGCTGAGTTTGTTTCATGCATGTCAATTGTTCAATGAAGAATCAGCTGAGATAAAATGCTGTGCTGAAAAAAACAGTCATCGCTGTGTTTATTTTGCTATACTTCTGTCATGCTCATTCCTGTCATGACTGCAAATAGTTTAAGTTAAGGACCTAGAAGTGCAGTCTACTGAACTCGGGAATTCTTCTAGAAGCCGGAGACGAGTACTAAGGGATTGTCACATCATAATTAACCACGATGAAGGTTGTTTCCTTTCTATCTGCTCCCAACATTTAACATATTTAATATCATTTTTATATAGGTAAAATTCCTGGCGTCCGTCCGGTTACTGATTCTTGCTGTTCATATTTGCTACGTTCCACTTAACCCTGCCAAATGAAAGAGAACATACATTTAACTTAACAACTGAAGGAATTGATGATGCTGTTACAGTAGATGTTGGCAACAGGTATGTAAATACTGACATCTCGGCACAAATGTGACGAAGGCTATGAGTTTTATTGGCTGTTAACAATCTGAGTTAAAAATCGCTCATACCAACACCTTGGTAGGAGCACCAAGCTACGAATCTGAATAGACAGCTACTTTGTGTCCGCCGTGCACATTAACGCCAGCTGCTAATGTAACTTGCTAGCTAGCAGGGGGCGCCATTTAGCAACAATCAGTGGCAGTAACTAAATAAATAAACAACTAAATGAATAAATCAATCTAATGTAATACTGTGGTGACACAATGTTGTTTACAACCTCGTAAACGTGTAAATATCCTGGGTGCTGACGCCAAAACCGAGGTGACGTCATCGCGCTAAAAGTGCCTTTGATGTTGCGGTCATCACGTTGTAGACAACAACCCGTAAAAGATCACTATCTGCAGGAAACACTCAAACGTTAACACAGAGTATATTCACATCTACTTTACTGTGCTTTGCTAGTTAGACTATCAACTCCCGAGTGCAGCTTGCTACCGTATTTGTGTGATAAACCGAGACAAGTGTTTTTTTTACTGAGTAGCTTTAAGAGAACGGAAAATGAGTTGTATTCAACAAAACGACGCTTTTCTGGAGTCTTCGGACAATCGTGACATTTATTATGATTCAAGTGACACGGTGAACAACTGTGATGCTACGGGTCTGATCATACAGACAATAAAGATGCATCACGATGCAATGCTCCTCCAAATTAAGGAGCTCAAAAAACGGCTTCTCGACAATGAATGTTTGGAGGAATTGGAACGGCAAAATGACACTATGCAACAAGAAATTCAACACATGAAGGAGAGACAAAATGAGAAAGGCGCGTTTCTTGCTGTGAGACAAGAGAATGAGGAGCTCCAGCAAGAACTTAAGAGCCTGCAGGAAAAACCCCAAAGTGAATCTGCTTTGGAGGAAAAGTGTACTGCCATGAAGAAGGCAACAGAAGCAATGAGAGAGCAGAACAGTGCCATGCAAAAGGAAATCCTGGGGCTCAAGGAAAGATATCAACATTTCAAAGCTTTGGAAGATTCCTACAATGTCGCAAAAGCAGAGAATGATGCAATTAGCCAGCAGAATGATACTTTGCGACATGATATTCAGGAGATCTGCAAAGAGCTCCATAATGAAAAAGCTTTGCATAGGATGAACAATGCCATAAAAGTGTCACAAAAGACCTTGAGTCACCAAAATGATGCCCTGCGGAAGGAACTCCAGGATCTCTACAAAGAGTATGAAAATGCAAAGATCCTGGGAGACCAGTGTAGGGAACGTATGTCTCACATGGAGGCTTTGAAGAAAGAAAACGACAATTTGCAACAGCAAATCCACATCGTCAGCAGAGAGCTCCAGATCAGGAAACCTTTAAAAGTAGAATATGACGAACTGGAAGCTGTGGAGAAAGCCACGCAGGCACAAAGGAGAGTCCTGGTGAAAACGCAAAGTGAGATCTTAAAAAAGCTTGTAAATGAAGAAGACCGTTTTTCCAAATGTAACATGCTGAAGGAGGAGACAGATACCTTGAAGCAAAAAAATGAGAGAATGACTAATGACATTCAGATTTTCAAAGAGCATCTGGAAAATCTGAGGGCTTCTAACGCAAATCATAAGTCACTGAAGGCAGAGAACAGGACTCTCACCAACCAAAACAACACTCTACAAAAAAAACTTCAGGAGCTGGAGAAGCAGCTTTCAAAGGAGCGAGCCTTAGTAGAAAAAATTAATGCAATAAAAGAAGAGAATGTTGCCCTGAGCATAGGAAACAATCTCCTGTACAGCAAGACTGACAAACTCCGCTGCTCACTCCAAGGTGAAAAAGTTCTGGGCATCACCTATGATTCCCTGAAACTGGAGAAAAATGTCTTGAGCAAGCTGAATGAAGCTCTACATAAGGACCTCCAGAAGCTTCGTAAAAAACTGAAAAAAGAAAAAGCTTTGAAGGACAAGTGTACAATAATGGAGGCGACTAAAGATGAACTCAGCAGACAAAATGAGGCATTAGAAAGGCAGATTATAAATGAGGCAAAGAATAATCCAATAAAAGAAGAGAATGATGCCCTGAGAAAAGAAAATAATCTCCTGTAACGCACAACTAATGTACTCCTCTGCTCACTTCAAGGTGAAAAAGTTCTGGGCATCACCTATGATTCCCTGAAACTGGAGAAAAATACCTTGAGCAAGAAAAATGAAACTCTACGTAAGCAACTCCAGCAGCTTTATAAAAAAAACTGAAAAAAGAAAAAGCTTTGGAGAAGTGTACAACAATGGAGGCGACTAAAGATGAACTCAGCAGACAAAATGAGGCATTAGAAGAAGAAAGGCAGATTATAAATGAGCTGCTTTAAAAAGCTCTGGAAAGCTGAAGCCTGATAGGGTGGTATCACTTTTAACACCACCTTCAACTGACAGCAGTGTCTGCTAGTTACTTTACAACTTTAACTGACAGCCTTTAGTAATGTTAAAGTAAATAAACAAATTAATCAGTTAGGCAATACATTTTACTAAATTACATGACAGACCTGGCAGACATGTCATGTAATTTAGTAGAATGAGCAAATTTATTAGGCAATAGGGCAGCACAGTGGCACAGTGGTTAGCACTGTCGCCTCACAGCAAGAAGGTTGCGGGTTTGACCATTTCTGTGTGGAGTTTGCATGTTCTCCCTGTGCCTGCGTGGGTTTTCTCCGGGTACTCCGGTTTCCTCCCACAGTCCAAAGACACGTATCTTAGGTTGATTGGTGACTCTAAATTGCCCCAAATTAGAGCAAGAAAACCCCAAAACAAAACAAATTTCCTCTCCTTGAATCACTACCTTAATGTGGTTTGTGTGTCCCAATGATCCTGGGAGCTGTGTTGCCTGGGGCATTAGCCCCTGGTAGGGTCTCCCAAGGGGAGCGGCCAGAGTCAGAGTGGTTCAAAAAACTGATGAAAATGATAACTTTTAGTTGCACTACCTTGCACAGATTAGGGAAACCAGGGTATGCTGCTGGAGGCAGACCTTGGTTGGGAGCTC
>NW_018127890.1:618357-620346 GCF_001952655.1 Monopterus albus | reverse complement strand
TTACAACTGCCTGCGAGCATGTTGGAGGTGCAAGATATCTGAGCGTGTAATGTTAATTTTACCTGTGATTCTTTGAATAAATCAGCACTGTTTTGAAGATACTTGGACTGCCTCATCTCTCAGAGTTAGCATGGTAGCAAGAACTGGGTCCTACAGGGAGTTTTTCCTCCCCACTGTCGCCAAGTGCTTGCTCAAGGGGGATTTGCTGGGTTTTCCCTATGTAATAATATTGATCATAGTAAGGTCTAGACCTTACTTTGTAAAGTGTCCTGAGATGACTTTTGTTTTGATTTGGCACTATACAAATAAAATTTGATTTGATTTGATTTAAAGTGATCCCTAAATGCAGTGTGTTAGAAATTAACCCAATTCTTTTGTTGGAAGCACGAGAAGTGAGGACAGGAGAGGACTGTTTAAAATCAACAGGAAGTTTACTGAAAGTCTGAGCACAGATGAAGTCTTACAGCACTGGATTCAGAGAAACAGAGCTCCTGCAGGAAAACCGGCTTCTGAATCCTGAATTAAGTTTTTACAACACATTTATCTTCTTGGGCTGCTCCGCCCTGACCAGGGGTGCAACCTTCAATAGTTTTTGATCCTATTGGCCATTTGGTGTGAGCCGAAGCTCGCACTTCTATGTTGGAATGTGGTAAATCTAGGTGTGTGTGTGTGTCTCATGTGGCCGCTTGATCTTGATCAATGGATCCCGAACAATGGGCGGCCTGAGTTTCAGGCCCCCGGTGTGTGTGATGCTAATAGGCATGCTTAACTGGCCAAGTGGTCATCTCAGGTTGTAGTACCTGGCCTCTGCAGGACATCTCAAGACAAAGCCGAACTTGGAACACGCCAAGCGGGTCTAGGTGTCAGTACAAAACAGCCCATTCTGTCTCTGTTAAAATGTAAATAGGCTGTCTGGTCACTTAGGAGATGCAGACATCTCATCTCGACAGAAGTTGAAGCGGACAGTTTCTACCTCAGTATCACTTGATTCTCATCAATACAATTGTAAGATATATAAGCAAGGAAATTAAATACATTGAGAATAACCAATGATTAGTAGTTCTGGACAATCATCAATACAGCTGTAATACGTATAGACAAGGAGAATGAGGTCATGACAAATACCTAAAGGGAACCAAAGGTATGAGAAGTAACTAGTAACTAAAGCTTATAAAGTAACTAGAGCCTATGAGAATTAAATCTTACACATGGTTCACTTAGATTAGAATCAGGAAAGTCTCTTTTCAAACCCAATCGTCCAGTTCATAGTGATTTTCTTCTTATTTGTCCTCATCACGAATCTGTTGGTACATTGTCAAAAGCAGCCACACACGACCAGCAGGACTGCAGCTACGGACAGAGAGATCAACCCGGAAGCGCTCAGGCCACTCCACTTTCCAAAACAGGATTCCAGGAGGCTGGCGAAGGGGTTGTTGATGCCAGAATTCACAGTCAGCTCCTTGGATAGGGCTGTCAGTCCTTCAAGGGTCTTGGTGATGCTGCCATCTGGGGAAGTGTTATTAGGTATAAATTACAACAAAATGTGCCAAACATCTTACATACTCCTCCACTGTTGGCTAACAACATATCTAGGGTCATCCTATTTTTCCATGACATGAGAGAAGTTGAGCCTAGTTGTTCTGCTATGCCTCTTGCATCTCTGGTATAATTCACAAAACACTGTTGGTTATAGTACAAGTAGTTAATCCAATCCACATTTTTATTTACTGTAACCCACCAGAAAAGAAAAGATTTGAACCCTGCAGCTATCTGATTTCTAGCTTTGAACTCATCAGGTACTCCTCGGGGCACGCCAATTGCATCTAGGTACACTCTGTTGTCGAATGATCCTCTAGGCCCGCCTGTGGTTCTGGTTCTGCGATGTAGGTGGGATGCAGATAACAGTTTTCTCCCCAGCTCCTTGTATTCTCTTGATGAGAATATGTGAAACGGCATCAGCAGCAGCAGGCGGGCACAGCTGACTCGCCA
>NW_018127890.1:617939-618317 GCF_001952655.1 Monopterus albus | reverse complement strand
AGCACGGTTATATTTTTTATATACTCAAGTGGTCTGAGTCGTCCCTCTGAGTTCCTGGTTTGAAAGAACCGGACGAGGCTTTATAATAGAATAGTGCCTACCACTGTCAGTGGTGATGTTGAAGGTCTTCTCACACCAGGCAGTATGGTTAAGACAACATTAAGACAACTAATATTTGTCTTAATGTGTAATGTTATGTCAAATTGTTTTAGATACACACCACGAAAACAACAGCCACACACATTGACTTTTCCTCATGTTTTGGCTAACGTTAGAGCCAGCTGCAAAGAGAGACGTCTCGGTTGACGTTTCTGTGGAGGAGGGGGCGAGCCAACTAAGTGATGATATTGTATAGCAATTCTGGGTTCTGGGTCTTTT
>NW_018127890.1:593347-616571 GCF_001952655.1 Monopterus albus | reverse complement strand
AAACGACAATTTGCAACAGCAAATCCACATCGTCAGCAGAGAGCTCCAGATCAGGAAACCTTTAAAAGTAGAATATGACGAACTGGAAGCTGTGGAGAAAGCCACGCAGGCACAAAGGAGAGTCCTGGTGAAAACGCAAAGTGAGATCTTAAAAAAGCTTGTAAATGAAGAAGACCGTTTTTCCAAATGTAACATGCTGAAGGAGGAGACAGATACCTTGAAGCAAAAAAATGAGAGAATGACTAATGACATTCAGATTTTCAAAGAGCATCTGGAAAATCTGAGGGCTTCTAACGCAAATCATAAGTCACTGAAGGCAGAGAACAGGACTCTCACCAACCAAAACAACACTCTACAAAAAAAACTTCAGGAGCTGGAGAAGCAGCTTTCAAAGGAGCGAGCCTTAGTAGAAAAAATTAATGCAATAAAAGAAGAGAATGTTGCCCTGAGCATAGGAAACAATCTCCTGTACAGCAAGACTGACAAACTCCGCTGCTCACTCCAAGGTGAAAAAGTTCTGGGCATCACCTATGATTCCCTGAAACTGGAGAAAAATGTCTTGAGCAAGCTGAATGAAGCTCTACATAAGGAACTCCAGAAGCTTCGTAAAAAACTGAAAAAAGAAAAAGCTTTGAAGGACAAGTGTACAATAATGGAGGCGACTAAAGATGAACTCAGCAGACAAAATGAGGCATTAGAAAGGCAGATTATAAATGAGGCAAAGAATAATCCAATAAAAGAAGAGAATGATGCCCTGAGAAAAGAAAATAATCTCCTGTAACGCACAACTAATGTACTCCTCTGCTCACTTCAAGGTGAAAAAGTTCTGGGCATCACCTATGATTCCCTGAAACTGGAGAAAAATACCTTGAGCAAGAAAAATGAAACTCTACGTAAGCAACTCCAGCAGCTTTATAAAAAAAACTGAAAAAAGAAAAAGCTTTGGAGAAGTGTACAACAATGGAGGCGACTAAAGATGAACTCAGCAGACAAAATGAGGCATTAGAAGAAGAAAGGCAGATTTGTAGGGAACGTATGTCTCACATGGAGGCTTTGAAGAAAGAAAACGACAATTTGCAACAGCAAATCCACATCGTCAGCAGAGAGCTCCAGATCAGGAAACCTTTAAAAGTAGAATATGACGAACTGGAAGCTGTGGAGAAAGCCACGCAGGCACAAAGGAGAGTCCTGGTGAAAACGCAAAGTGAGATCTTAAAAAAGCTTGTAAATGAAGAAGACCGTTTTTCCAAATGTAACATGCTGAAGGAGGAGACAGATACCTTGAAGCAAAAAAATGAGAGAATGACTAATGACATTCAGATTTTCAAAGAGCATCTGGAAAATCTGAGGGCTTCTAACGCAAATCATAAGTCACTGAAGGCAGAGAACAGGACTCTCACCAACCAAAACAACACTCTACAAAAAAAACTTCAGGAGCTGGAGAAGCAGCTTTCAAAGGAGCGAGCCTTAGTAGAAAAAATTAATGCAATAAAAGAAGAGAATGTTGCCCTGAGCATAGGAAACAATCTCCTGTACAGCAAGACTGACAAACTCCGCTGCTCACTCCAAGGTGAAAAAGTTCTGGGCATCACCTATGATTCCCTGAAACTGGAGAAAAATGTCTTGAGCAAGCTGAATGAAGCTCTACATAAGGAACTCCAGAAGCTTCGTAAAAAACTGAAAAAAGAAAAAGCTTTGAAGGACAAGTGTACAATAATGGAGGCGACTAAAGATGAACTCAGCAGACAAAATGAGGCATTAGAAAGGCAGATTATAAATGAGGCAAAGAATAATCCAATAAAAGAAGAGAATGATGCCCTGAGAAAAGAAAATAATCTCCTGTAACGCACAACTAATGCACTCCTCTGCTCACTTCAAGGTGAAAAAGTTCTGGGCATCACCTATGATTCCCTGAAACTGGAGAAAAATACCTTGAGCAAGAAAAATGAAACTCTACGTAAGCAACTCCAGCAGCTTTATAAAAAAAACTGAAAAAAGAAAAAGCTTTGGAGAAGTGTACAACAATGGAGGCGACTAAAGATGAACTCAGCAGACAAAATGAGGCATTAGAAGAAGAAAGGCAGATTATAAATGAGCTGCTTTAAAAAGCTCTGGAAAGCTGAAGCCTGATAGGGTGGTATCACTTTTAACACCACCTTCAACTGACAGCAGTGTCTGCTAGTTACTTTACAACTTTAACTGACAGCCTTTAGTAATGTTAAAGTAAATAAACAAATTAATCAGTTAGGCAATACATTTTACTAAATTACATGACAGACCTGGCAGACATGTCATGTAATTTAGTAGAATGAGCAAATTAATTAGGCAATAGGGCAGCACAGTGGCACAGTGGTTAGCACTGTCGCCTCACAGCAAGAAGGTTGCGGGTTTGACCATTTCTGTGTGGAGTTTGCATGTTCTCCCTGTGCCTGCGTGGGTTTTCTCCGGGTACTCCGGTTTCCTCCCACAGTCCAAAGACACGTATCTTAGGTTGATTGGTGACTCTAAATTGCCCCAAATTAGAGCAAGAAAACCCCAAAACAAAACAAATTTCCTCTCCTTGAATCACTACCTTAATGTGGTTTGTGTGTCCCAATGATCCTGGGAGCTGTGTTGCCTGGGGCATTAGCCCCTGGTAGGGTCTCCCAAGGGGAGCGGCCAGAGTCAGAGTGGTTCAAAAAACTGATGAAAATGATAACTTTTAGTTGCACTACCTTGCACAGATTAGGGAAACCAGGGTATGCTGCTGGAGGCAGACCTTGGTTGGGAGCTCACCAGCGAGTGGCTGAGCCTCGGCCCACAGTGCCCAGTCGAGCACAGCCTGGAGGAATGACACAGTGGAGGTTTCTTCTGTTAAAGGGAGTTTTTTTCCTCACCAATGTCGCCAAGGGCTTGCTCAAGGGGAATTTGTTGGGTTTTTCCTCTATAATAATAATAATAATATGGAAACCTACTGCTGGCATTTGGAATGATGCTAATATCACTGTTAGTTTGAAAGTTATTTAATAAATAACGTGGGCTTCATACAATTGAAAACTTTGGCACAATAAACACTAGACTCAAAGGTCAACTCAATTTCCACATAATGCTGTTACACCTAAAGTCATAACTCCCATGACAGTTTGAGCATCATAATGCGATTGTATGATCATGAAAGCTATTACAGCTAGATCTAATAACTTTACTTTGGTTGATAAATAACAACACACAGTGCATTTATTTGCACTTCAGAGTCCGTCATGTGAACGTAGTGATGTTCCCTCTGATACCAAGGCTCTGAAAGACGCTTCAAACTTGGAAGGGTATTTTTCTAAAGCACTGTGCCAGATTGCTTCAAATCGAGAAAAACCACGTGACTGATGACGTTCGAACCAGTTCCCTGCATCATTCAGACTGAATCAGCTGACTGTTTGGTTTGACAGACAGAGCTTTGAAGCACTGGTGTGATACAAGTGTATTTAAGATAGATGTAACAGCACTCTATGTCTTACCTTCTGTCAATACTTTTTGGATTGCCTCACTATGGAGCCATCAAGCAATCACAAGTGTGAGAACATTATTTCAAAAGAGCAAAATCGACTAAAACCCATCTACTGTGGAGATACAATTATTTTTGAATAAAAATTCCTAAGTCACACAAGCACACCCAGTGTACACCAAGCACATTCAAAAACATATATCATATTATAATAACATTTACATCCACAGCCTCACTGAACCCTGTAAATATTTGCTCTGTCCAGTGTGTAATGCCAAATCAATAATTATAAATCCAATTCAAATTCTTAGCAATTCTTGGGAAAAAAACATTACTTAGGTAGTCAACATTTCAACTGAGCATGAACATTTACTACGTATATAGTATCAGAAATTCTAGCCCACTCTAAAACATCCAGATATTAACATAAAGACCAAACACATACAAACAGGTGCATCAGCAGTATTTGTGTGACACTGTCTACGGATCAGGATCATCTGGCTGATTAAGTCTTTGTAACAGATATGCTTCTTCTCATGGTCATTGAGTGCTGTCAGCATCTCATCTACCTCCTCCTGAGTGAAGGGCTCACCTGATATAAAGACAGCCTACAAGCCTACCTGGCCTAAGTAGCCCACAGTTTTGATTTATCTGTCTTTATTGATCCTGTTAAAACCTGAAAAACCCTAAAGATCCACTTGCTTGTTCTAGAGCTTTTGACCAGATGACAGTCTTCACAACCACATGGATTTTTCTGAACTGTCATGTCCACAGAGATTTACTGTACAGCATCACCTTGTTTTCTGTTCCTAAGTCAATATAATATATGTGGTAAGTATAATTTTGAAGCTTCTGTATTTGAGGATTTTCATTTTGTGCTACTTCATACTTTGACTTCACTCCATTTCAGAGGCAAATATTTTACTTTTTACTCCAGTACATTTATTTGATAACTATAACCATAAAACTTTATTGAGCCCTGGTGGGAAATTCACAAGCTACCCAGCAGTAGCCTACTTCATATTATAGGCATGTGAGATAGTTACAATTAACTCCACCTTTACAAGCTGCAATATTAAAGTGATGAACACAATAATGCATCAATAATTATAATATAATAATATGTGAAATTATTTATTTGAAATGTGACATTTTCATAATGAATAGGCTACTTTTACTTTTGGTATTTAAAGTACATGTTGGTGCTAATAATGTTGTACTTTTAAATAACATTTTGAATACAAGACCTTTCCTTGAAACAGTATTTTTACACTATGGCACTGCTACTTTTAGTTAGGTAAATAATCACATATGCTAAACTGTGAGTTCATATATATAGGAGCATGTTCACAACCTTTTCATGACCAAACTGTGTTTTATTATGAAGACATCCAGACTAATTAATCCATACAAACCATTAATGTGTTTTTGTTCTAAGCTTTGCTCATTTTATTTATAGTATAATAATATACACTGTTTGTACTGTGTGAGATAAGAGACAGAATGACAGGGAGAGACAAAGCAATGTTAGCTTTATTGTCTCCAGCTGTATAAAGGCATAAGTGCTTAAAAAAGCAAATGAAAAATTACAACAAATAGTAAACCCTTTCATACTATGAATGCATGTCAGGTTTGAAGATAAAGACTGAGTTTAACATTACATCTAAGGGTGTATTGATGGGAACTGTCCTGCCTTCCTAAGTACAGCAGCACATGCTCTTCTGTCATTTCATGGTTCCCAACTCATTCAGACACATTATAGCCCTCACCCAAACACAATGCTTACTGCACTGTGCGTAAGTGCATCAAAACCTATTTTAATTCTTGGGGATTACTGCATAATAAGGTATGAGAAAAAAGAGTAAATAAATACAATTAAAGCAAAAAAGATCCAACTCAAGCACATCTTAGAAATGATCTAAAATTATATAATCAGCTGTTTCACCTACTAGGAGAATAATGGCAATATTGCATTTTGAATTCAGAACTTTTGTCCCTTTACAACTCTAAAAATCTTTGCATTTATAATGAAACTAATACTGGTTTCATTAACAATCTACACATTTCACAGTCCAGTGAAATGGGCTGTAAAATCTCAGGATTCAAATCCAGAGAGGGACCATCTGTGAGGGTAACAAAGACGTTCTGTCAGGTGATAGTGGTACTTTAACTCGATCTCCAGTCTTCAACATGCTGGACCCAAGAGGCCAGACGACAGAGCGAACCATATGTTCCTCTAGTGTGTGGATATGTGTGCATTTATATCTCTGGCTGCCCCTGATGTACAGGCACTATATGGTCCTGCCCTTGTTCTTCTGCTAGGGCTTCTGGGAGTTGCTGTCCATTCTGTTCATCTATTTGTGTATTGGCTTCCTCCTCTTCTGTACTTACATCATGCAGAGCTTGCGCTTCTTCTTGAGGCTGAATCTCTTTGTGAGCCTCTGTCTGCTCCACTACTCCAGCCTCATGCTCATCAGTACTGGGGTTTGATGGCTTCTCCTTTGCTGCCACCTCCTGCTGCTGAGGAGCATTGTTGTTGCTGGAGTCCTGTGGCACAAAGTGTGACACTGCAGTCAACTAAAAATGAAGCTCAGGGTAACAAAAGGTGTAGCTCAGTGAAACAAAATATAACAAGAGCACTCAGAGAGCACATTTAGCTCCACCAAGCCACAACATTCACTCACACAAATGGTTCCCTTGTGAAAAATTAGATCTGGAACAACAGAAACTGTCCTAAAATCCTTGATCCAGATCATCTTTTAGGGTATGACAGGCAGTTACTGTGCATCTTACCTGAACATCTCAGGGTTCTGTCATCATTACAGGCCAAGTTATGGCAGAAAATGCAGTATGTGTTAAATTGGCTTTTCAATGTTAACTTTAAATGGGCGTCAGAGCTGAAATCTGGATCAGATCTGGATGAAGTTTGCTCTGGTGATAGACATCACCACCCTACATATGTGTGTCAAATTTCAAACAATGATTTTGATAACCTTTGACAGAGATATGATTTTTTTTATTTTGCACCATGTTAAAGATGGGATTTTTTTTTTAATTATTTTTGTGACCTTGACCTTTGACCTTTTTCAGTCAAAATCTAATCACTTCTAGATTTGGTCTGCACCAATGTCTGTACCAAGTATGCAGACGATCCGTCCAGCCATTTGTCCATAATCCCCCTAACCAACAAACACACACACAGAACCAAAAATACAACTTCCCTGGTGGAGGTAATAAAAACTACAGACATACAAAAATGTCTGTAGCAGAGTCCAACAGATGTAGATTTGAACAGATGGTTAAACACAAAAACAATTTTAAAAAAATCATATAAATATAAAGTTGTTAGGTGATTGCTTCATATTATTATCACACATGTATAAACAAAACCAGAATGTTTATTTTATCTTTTTTTTTTCAAATAAGATTACTTTTATTTCCTAAAGACATTATGCTTTACTGACATCCAGTGGTGGAAGAAATACTTAGATTCTTTACTTAGTGTAAAAATACTCCTATAAATAAAAGACCTGCATTAAAAAGGTTACTTAAGTACAAAAGTATTGGCATCAGAATATACTTTAACTACACAAAGCAAAACTACTCACAATGCAGAATAGCACATTTCTATTAGATAGAGAAGAGCTACAAAAGTATTGGCATCAGAATATACTTTAACTACACAAAGCAAAACTACTCACAATACAGAATAGCACATTCCCATTAGATAGAGAAGAGAGGAGAATGCGTTTGTGTTAGTGTAGACATGCAAGAGCATGCACATATAAAGCACCTGTGTGCGAGGTAACGAAGGAGACAGCAGCTCTGATGGGGCCAATAGGCCGTCCTGGTTTAGATCCTGAGTTCGCAGTAAAAAATCGACCATATCTACGAAATTTATTACTGACACCACCTGAAATCAGAAAACACACAAACACAAAGATAAGCAGTATACAGGTATTACACATGTACAAGTAGACGCAGATGCAACGGTTCACGCACATTTTGGCTTCTCTGCACTGGTTACCAGTGCATCGTGCATCTTAGAATTCATTTTAAGATTCTTTTATTTGTATATAAGGCTGTGAATGGACTGGCACCACCTTATGTGTCAGAGCTACTGCACCCCTATTGTCCTTTGCAGCATCTCAGATCAGCTGATCAGCTGCTCTTGGAGGTTCCACAAAAGAGGCGAAGACTTAGGGGGGACAGAGCGTTTGCGGCAGGGGCCCCTAAACTGTGGAATGCATTGCTTCTCCACATTAGGCAGGCCTCATCACTGGACACTTTTAAAGTCTATTTAAAAACTTATTTGAGGCGGTGTCATGTTGGGGTACCTTGTTTTAATGCTGTATGTGGGGGTTGTTGTAAGGGGATGTTGGTAATTTGTTTTGCTTATTGTTATTATGTTATTGCTGGTGTATTTTATTGTGTTGTTTCTATGTGTTTTGATTTTAATACGGTTGTGATGTGTCACTGTGTTAAGCACTTTGGGCAGCTATGGCTGGGATAAATGTGCTATATAAATAAAGTTGATGATGATGATGATGATGCACACCTACAGCCACTCCTCCTTACCACATCACTGGCCTGTGCTCCAGGTGCATGATGGGAGTTACAGTCTGAAAGTAGCTTCATCATCTCCAAGCCATCCAAGAGCCCACTGCGATCATAGTCATAAAGATGAAACAGGAAGAACACCTCTGACAAATACAGGAAAAGATAAGCATGTTTATCTCCACACACATTTCACACATTGCTTTTGCTTAGATATGAAAAATGTACACTTTTCACAAAGACACATAACTTCAGTGACAGGAACACTAAACCACAATCGCAGACAAACAGCTTGCTCGTCAGCATAATAAAGACTCAACAAGCCAAAGCTGTTTATTTTATTATTATTTGTTATGTTTTTATTGTTCTGAAGTGTTTCAGTAAACTGCCGCCTGTATAAGTGGAGACTGATGATGAAAAAAAACCCCAGTTTCAGATCTCCTACAGGCATCACACCAGAAGATGGACAGCTCTACCTTGCTCCCTGGTGATGATTTCTGGTCCTCCTTGGCCATCCTTCAGACTGGACTGAATGTAGCTCTGCAGCAGCCTGTGGTACACACAGTACATTTCAATGTGTCACTTAGACAAGTAACACAGAGGGGTCAGACTTGTTCGATCCCGCAGGGACTCGGTCAGACAAGCAGGCTGCAAACATTGTGAGGCAAAAGAGGAAGACAAAATTAGATTAAAATAAAATATGTAAACAAATAAAATGCATGTTTATATTTTATTTTTAGAGCACCTTTCAAGATGCTTGACTGCTGGCTGAGTGGTACAGTAAGCAATGAGCCTGTATGAAATGTATCTATGTATACTGTGATATGAAGCTACAAGAGAGTTTTAGCAAGACTCAACAGAGCAGGAGGAGGTGTCATCTTATCAAAACATACTGTTTTCAGAAGAGGGATAGTCATTTATTTGGATCTTATCCTGTCTTACCCATGTAAGAGGAGATGGTGAAAAGTCTGTAGTGTCCAGACAAGACAAGGCAAGTTTATTTGCATATCAAATAACAAGAAGGCAATTTAGCAGCTTTGCATAATACAGAAGGAAGAATGACAAACCAGCTACAGAAGAACCTGAGATGATTCTTTTGGGATAGTTTACCTTAACATTACTATTATTTAATGTCATGCACAAGCCATAGATGAATTAATGCTCACATTAACAGCAGTTTGGTTAAAAACTACAAAACACACCCCCACTTACAAATGAAGTGTGCATCAAAGTGTAATGTTTGTCAAAGGAGGTGCACACCTGTCAACTTCATTTCTACACAGCTGGCAAACATTTGTCTAGTTGTGCATGCAACAGACTTCAGCTAACACTATGACACTTGCATTAATCAGGGAAAATGCCTTGAGGCCACACAGTCACTAGCACACTGTGGCACTAAGGCCACAAAATGGTTATATCTTTCATTTTGCTCCTTGAATTAATCTGACCTGTAACATACTGCACAGCGACAGAGATATGACAGGAAAACTATTTCACATTTGCAACATAAAGCGGTGTTACTGCATGTGTAATCTTATCAGTGTATGGTTGCAGGCCAAATAATTAACACAGCACACCAGCCAAAGTTCAGAGTGGCCACATAAAAGGGGTTCGGTCCACTACAACAGACAGCAGGTTAAAGAATTCTCAGTGTGGTTTCCAAGTTGTCGCTCTGATTTCAGTATGACCCACTGAAGCACAAAAAGAGGGTTTACACATTCAAATCACCGAGATGTTTCTTTTCTCTTTAGCACACACACACAGCACAGTGGGAAATGTCTCCTTCAGTGCACAATAGTCCTTTCATGGTCGAGTTGTTTTAACGTTTCACCTAAAACTGGTGTCAATCGACTTATTACCAACTCCTGTAATCAGAGGCGTCCTTAGATTTGCCTGTCTGGAAACCTCACAAGTCTCCTTACAAGACTCAGTCTCAGCGCCCACCAGGAGTAAATGGGAAATCTAATCTCCAACCACTATGCACAAAAAAGCAACATAATGAATGAACATCTGTGGTGCATTACAATGAAAATGTCAACCATCATTTGTCATTGTAGTGTCAGACAAAATTCTGTGTTCAGAGTGTCAAGAAATGTGTTGTACAAGTTGTTACAGGAAAATTACTTATTTAAATTAAAAGGAAACATGGCATTTAATATGAACATCCAACGGCTTTCACGTTGTCATAGTCCTTCTAGATTAGCCTTCTCTGCATGGCTGCATCACGTTTTCTACACCAACACGCTCAGGTTGGGAACCAGGATGGTTGCTTTTTTAAAGTTATGATCAACAGGAGATGTCATAGCCAAACATCTAATGGTTGATTCATGTTAGAAAATTCTTAATGGTTGAGATGATTTTCTTACATAGACTTTGAGGCATGGGCACCCTAAGCCTTACAGGTTATATATACATGATTTATTCTGAAAATCTTTATGTGAATTTGGATTTGTAAAGTGCTGCGACTTCATGACAGTGTCACAGGCAGTACAATAGCTGTACTGTAGTACCAGCTGCCAAGTCATAGAGTAGTTTGACAAAACAATGCACTGCAGCAAATAGCTCTTTACTTGGGGACTGTGCTAATTCCTTTCTTTTTAAAAAGCTATTAAGACCAAACTTATGGCTTAAAGAGAGCTGGTTGTGCAACAGCAGCCCACTTTCCATGTGCCACTCACCTGCGGTCCTCCTCCCCAGAGCCAAAAGGATTGCGTAGTGCTACGGAAGAGGGGTGGGCATCTCCAGAGTCCTCTCTGTGGAATAAACACACACATACACACAAAAAAAACAAAATCAAAAAGCTTCTTTTCTTGTACTTGAAATGAATTTCTTAACTTTACTCTACTGAGACACTGCAACAACACTCTGATATTGCAGCCCATGGCGCCATGCTTAGAGTGTAAAAACAGTAAAAATAGATTGGTTATGACAAAACACCTTGCAGCATGTTTACTTTAAAGATTTAAGTTGTTTATACCATGTGTGAAAACAAACAAAGCGGGGAGGTGGGGGGTGGGTAGGGAGGGGAGGGGAGGTGAGGTTACCTGAATGTCCCACCTGGTGCAGCCAGGCACAGGTGTATGAGCAGTAACAGGAACAGGACACATGGGACCAACTTGCCAAGGTGAGACTCCATGAACACACCTACAGGCACACAGGCCGGTTTACAACATCATCTCTGTGATACAAGACTGTCATGCATATCAAACCACATGAACACATCAGGTCTGTTGGTATCTGAGGCTTTTGACTGTTGAAAGACAATAAAATGTCCAAATAATTTCTTTTGGGGACATGGCTGGGAGGTGATGCTGTGCAAAGTGGTGCTGCTTCACTGTATCTGCCAAAATGTTCATAAGCCACATGCCATTTGCATTAGCAGTGTTGACCTACATGTTACACCTGCATCTCATTAATAAACACAAAAGTGTTGCAGCCTTTACAAATTACACAGAAAGCAGACCTGTGGTCCACTATGGCAAAGTCTGTTTGTAGCTCAGCCAGGGGTGGACCAGGCCTCCTGCTCCCCTGTCACAGAATAATATAATCAGTAATATTGTTAACCAAACATATTGCTAAGCCATGTATAATATTACTATACATTCCTTTATCATATGTCTGAAAGTTACCACGCTGCAACACATTCTCAGTCCAGACAAAGCGAAAAAAAACCCCACCATAATACCTTAAATTCCACATTCTAACATGTCATTTCTATTATCACCTTAAAATATTCACGTTGTAAATTATCTCTGTGGTCCACCACTTGGTGCACTTGACTGTGTAAGTATTCATTTATCTTATGATATAATAACGTGCTCTTTTCTCTCTGCTCAACAGTGAGTTTGTTACTGTTCTTATATCAACATTTATTAGTCTGTGTGTGTCTGTGTGTACTGTCCAGGTAACTCTCAGATAACACAAATGCTGCTGCAGCAGGCGCATCAGGATCACCGCACCCAGACCACTGTCACTGGCCTTTACTACTCGTTTACCACAAAGAAACAAGAGGCCATACAATACAATAATCCACACGATCAAACATCACCTCAGCGCCGAGGAGGGCGCCCACCACGAGTTTCTCTACAAATATTCTCTGAGGCAGCAGAAATGCCATCCTCACGTCAACAGTTGACCAAAATATGGCTGACCCCTCACACTAACAGTGTGAAAAACAGTAAATAAAAGAATGAGTCTTGAAAGAGCAACATCGTTCAGATGATGCATTACGCGTGTACACAGACGAGCTAAGATCAAATATTTATGTGAACCAGCCTAACACGCACAGTGAAACCCTCAGAAAGATGCAGCTGCATACAAAACTCAGGTTGCTCCACATTTGTTTTCAGAGTAATAACGCGCCTACCTCTCTGCATGGTTGGTGTGGGGGCAGTAAAAGCTTGAATTCGTGCAGATTAAAGCTTCATATATGGGAACACCCCAGCCTGCACCGCTATGATCGCACAAACCGGTCTGCATTGCGCTACGGCGCCCCTCTCGCTCCCTCCCGTAGATACAGGAAATTCACGTTGATGCGCATGAGCAGCTGCTGTTCATTTGGGCGATGCGTTTTCGTGGCAGCCATGTTTGTACGGGGGGGACCCTCCTAGTCCATGTATGTGTATGGAGGCTTTATATATACTGTATAACATTTTTCTTCACCTAATAACAGTTGACAGTAACTATGTTTTAATTTGATTGGAAAACTATTGAGCTACATATTGTGCCACATATAATTAATAAAATAACTTGTTACTTGTGAAATGTTATTGGAAATGTCTGTTTTCGAGGCTACTACTTGAACTGGTCAGAACCCCCGACGCAATATGGCGACGACAGATGCCTCTAGCTACGTTCGACTCCGTCCCTCCCTGTGGCGGCCGCAGAGACCGGGGGTTCTTTTGAATGACAGGCTCCACGTGGAAGAACAGAGCCGCTGATGTGTCCGTGAGTTTGCGCAGGACGCCTCCTCATTGTGCTCCTTTCGTCGCCACGCCACGTCCTCACCGAAAGCCTGATTCCGAGAGCAGCCTGCGATAGAGGCATTGGACTGTGCCCACAGCTTTTAAAATTCAGAGCTTCATACCAGCTGTAACTTTTTATAACAGCAAATTTGCTTATATGTTCTACATTATACCATGCCAGTCAAGTTATTTAAAGACCTTTCCAGCAATAATTTCACTTTAAAGAACAACAAATAAAGGATGCACAATTAGCGTGCATAATAATCTGCCATAAACCCAAAAGGTCTCAAAATCTAAATAACAGAAGTACCAACATGGACGTGACTGTGTACACAGCAGGACCAAAAGAATAGAACTCAAATAAATAAAACAAATAAATGTGCCAAACTAGAAGACACATGGTGTAAAATAAAGATATTTCATTTACAGTATATTTATTACTGTACATAGACTGAATACAAGAGGAGGTAAAAATCAGCACTGCAGTCCTAATATTTGACCACAAGGGGTCACAGTAACCCTGTACTTGCTTCTTAAAAGGTGAAACAGGCTCTAGGGAGCTGTCACAGGCACATCTGCCAAACATTATGATTAAAAAGATTAAGCTAGTAATGTTTTATTTATATCTATATTATACATGTTATTACAAACATCATGCCAGTAATGAAGTGTGTAAAAACCTAAACCTAGGGTTGTTCCTTCTTATTGGCTTCAGGATTTTACCACACTGTATAATTTCACTTTCTCCTCTTATCATGTTTTGTTGTTTAGTATTTTTAGGTCCCATACTACTACTGAGACAGAAATGGTTGCAAAGTATGAGTTCATGGATGGAGCTCCAGTTAAAGGAGAATCAATGCCCATCACACGGTTCTTGGCAGGTAAGAGCTCTCATCTCTCACCTCTTCAAATAATGTTGCACCATCAGTGTGTCAGTTTCCCTGTTAATATCCCTCCTCTTGATTCTTTTAAATGGGCCTAGTTGCATTCCAAGTGTGCACAACAGCCTTTCATTACAGGACATGACTCAACACCCACAGTGAGGGATGTCAGCAAGAAGTTCTCTGTACGCTACGTCCTTGATCTGGTGATGGTGGATGAAGAGGACAGAAGATACTTTAAACAACAGGTAACACAGCTGCACATGCCATATAATATTCTACATCAGGGAGCTAATAAGTTATTTGTAAATTGGCACCAAATATGTAGCGTCATGACTGAGACCTTACTGTGTAAAGTGCCCTGAGCTGACTGCTGGTGTGATTTGACACTACACAAATCAAATTGAATTAAACTGAATGATTTCTTTAGGTTAATCAGCCAGTGTCAAAGCAACAGCTGATTAAACAAACTGTAAATATTTAATAATGATATTATATTGATGGCTGGGACTCAAACATCAGCTCAGTATCGACTCTGAAGTTATAGCTGTGTAATACCCCAGTTCTTTAATTGGACAGCTCTGAATAACGAAGGAGTCTGTCTTTCTTCATTTAGTGCTGATTTATTTTAACCTCAAGTAAAAATTACAAACACGACCCGGGTTGCTCCCCCTTCCAGAGGCACACACACAGGCTGCTGGAAAGTGGAGTCCCTGGCCACACAGAGCCTAATACATTTATAAGTTTTTGGGCTAACCCCTTACCCAGACGAAGTCAGTCAGCAGACTCCATCTTTTATCTAGTGCTCCACATACTTGGAGCTGCTGCGTTTCTACCTAGTCATAACAAAATGAAGAATCTCAAATGCGTGTGTATGTTGTCACATGGTGTGTAGCTAAGGCAATCATTAATTTATTCAGACATAATATTCTAACACAAGATTAATACAGGAAAATAATTGGTGTCATGGTTCATTTTTCAGAATCAACATTCTGTCTGCTAACCTTGAAACAAAACTGACTAGAGCAAACTTTAAATCTCACTAAATTGCATTACTAACACATTAATGTTTAACAATTATCTAACTGATTTAATAATATCTAACAGCTGCAAATGTCCCGCCAATCAAGACTTACAGTTCCGTTATCACCAGTGAAACCAAACCCTAACCTCCCTCTAACCTTAAACCAAGTCATCATGATTTACATTTTGGGGGCTTGGTTTTTGTCCCGATAAAGACGGCAAGTCCTCATATTGTGACGTCCCCACAACAGGCCGCTGTATACAAGCATCCCAGGGTCACCGAGTCCTTTTATGAACTTTTGGGGATACCCATTGATTCCAAAGGAGAAATTCAACTTTTGAGAAATAAAGAAAAACAAAGAAGCTGTGAAAAGAGCTGAATTCTTGCTTTTTCTAGAAAATAATCTAAAATAGCCTGAACAAAGTGGTGATAAATACAAATAGTGGGTTGTAGTGATATTTCAAGCAGACAGTTGTCTTTAAATAGTATCACAGGTATTTTCAATCTTATAATTAGTCATACAGTCCCTCTACGTTTAGACACATTTAAAATATATACAATTCGTCAAAAATCAACAGAGGTGCAGTTGCCCAAGATGGAAAGAAAGAACCTTCAGACACAAACAACAACACACTCGGCCAGATGCACACACATCCAAAAAGGTCAAGGAGGGAAGTACAGTATTTGGCCTTCCATTGGAAAGTGAAGCTCAGTGAGAGCAGTCACACCTTTGTCACCACACAAAAACCACTCACACTCACATAAGCACACAGAAGCACTCAAACATCTCCATGTGTGTCTCACTCACTGAGATGGCTCATTATTTCACAGCTGGTTTGTGCACAAACATCCTACTGACACTCACTTACAGGAAGGGAGATTACTCTATAATTGTTAACATGACCTGCTGTGGGGACATAAATCTGTTTATACAGTCACACTGTGAGGACTCGACATCCTTATGGGGACAATAAACAAATTTCCACTATGTGGTTATGATTAAGGTTGGGATAATTCTTCAGGAAATGAATGTAAGTCCCCACGACTGTGTATGTGTATAATGGTAATGCATTTCATTTAGAGAACACTTTTCATTCTCACGCATAGTAGGCAAAAAAGATGGAGCTGGAGACATGACGCAGAAAATTGGGCCGTCAGGCAGCGATGTTGTTCTTACAGGTCACACCACATAGGATGTGCCGTCATTGTTAACACGGGTCTCCTGCTGCCCTGTGTTCTTTGGCTGAACAGAAACACCAGAGTAATTAGGATAATTAGGCAGATGGTGCTGTGCAGCTTCCAGTCAAACAGCATGTCTGAAGCAGAGGCATGGTTCTTTATTTATACCTGGCTGTGTGCAAGGCAACACCTGATGCACATGAAGTTTTGCAATTCCTGGAACATGTGAGGGGAACAGGGTCATTGCACGGCTGCAGAGTCTTAACAGGGACTCGCTGTAATTCCACACAGGTGCCTGGTAACCCTCTGGTGCAGAGTGGAGAATGAGTGTGATGAAGCAGGATTTAGAGTAGCAGAGCCTCAACCATCTGAGAGCCCACTCTACTATTGAGTATATGTCACTGAAGGTAAACAGGGCTATTACTAACAGGGCTCAGCATGTTTTTTTCTGTCTCAGAATGCTTTGGGATGTTGACTGCAGCGTGCAGTACACCTGCATGGAAGCATCTGCATGTTTCTCACACTGGTTTATTCAGATTCTTCCTGCTCCCAGGTGTTTCCACTTAAATGTGGCTGATTAGACTCTCCCTCAGGTTAGAATCGGGTGGAGCTATGCTGTTATAGACCTTTTTCATGGAGGAAATTTAGAACTGTCACAGCAGGAAAATCACAAAATTAAAGATGTCTGAATTCCCTTTAGATACTTCAGTTTCAGGCTCCTGGATCACTATCACACCACCATGACATAATGAGACACCAGGATAGAACGGATCCATCATCATTATTATTAATTACAGCTTTACCTTTTCTGGAAAAAGGCCCATACCTCCACTCTCTGTACACCAAGAATTGTAATGAATATATAAATTGTACACCCTAACAACAGTCACAGACATGTTGATTGTCTGCATATTTTAACCCTGATTTCAAAGTCAAACCAAATTAGACACTCTGTAGTCTGTGCTCTGTGTACGGATCTAATCAGGCAAAGTAAGAGTATACTTCTCATTCCTCTCTCTCCTCCAGACAGATCTGTTGGATCAGAATATTATGGCTTTTTTTTTTTTTAAAACCATGCTGCTCTATTTTTAACTCCCCTTTTTCCGTCACATAGGGTCTACTTTGATCATTGTCCCTGTCTGTGCAGATGGCAGCACTGCACTTTCACTTTCTCTGCCCCTCACCCGTCCTCCTATTCCTTCACTCTGCTCTCTTCCCTGCTCACAACTCCTCTTCATCAACTTCTCCTTTTTACTGTAACACACCCACTACCCTCCTCTTTTCATCTGGGATGAGATTTGGTGAGACATGTGCATTTGTTAATAATACATTTTCCATTCTAATGGTCCATATGTTAGAATTTTGTATAAATATATTTGTCTATATATTTATACATGCTTAATTTTTATTTTCCTAATGCACATTCCTTTTTCTTGTTTACACATTCTATTCTTTTCTTGTTCTCTCAGCCTTATCTTGTTTACTCATTGCCTTAAGGAAGAACATTGCACATAAACACCGAGAGCCACTGTACCAGAGTCAAATTCCCTGTGTGTTTAACACACCCAGCCAAAAAATCTGATTCTGATATAAGAAAGAGGATTTCCCCCGTTTTTTGTCAGGGTAGTAATGGGGATAAGTGAAATAATCTATTTGCCTACTTATTTCTATGGCCTTAATGCTGAGTTGATGTTTATGTGTTTGTATTTCTGTGTGACGTGCATTTTAATGAACTTTTTGCAGCTGGATTTGGTTAAATTTTTGAGAATTTGGCAAAATTATCTGCTGTTTACTATAAATGGTGTTTTCTTACCACCGTTCCCACTTTACAACACCATGTCACACAACTGCATGGCTCTGTTTGTCTTTAGCACAGGCTAAGGGCATGCATATGCATCCTCACACCAGCACGTGCACTGGAGGACACACACATACATTCCTATCTTAACAGTGAAGTGTCAAACTGCACCGAACAAGTGCAGATCACCGTTTCTTGGGGAAAACATGTTGGTGCCACTTGACTAATCATATAAAGAGACACTATGCCACATTTTGTACATTAGGCCCATCCAGGTAACCAACACTGTGTCACATTAGCAGCAAACAACTGTTCTCAGCATCTCATTGTGTTCAGTTGTTGTTGAAGCCTTTTTACTACACAACTGTAATGATGTGCATCATCAAACTAATTGCATTCCTACAGTATATGAGTACAATCAGGATACAAATTGTGATAGAAGAAGTACTCAGATTGTGCACTGAGTTACTTTCCACCTCTGGATACAAGTAGATTTCAAATTTGACTGGAATCCAGAGCTTGTGACAACTGGTCAGGGGAGTTTTATTGGGAGCCTTTTATTTCTAACTGTGCTTCTTATTACATTGTAAAATATTTAGTTCGTTTTAATACAATGTGAAAATTTAAACTAGAAAATCTACTGAAGTTGAATTGATTTTTTTTTTTTTTACAAAACAATAAAAAATATTTTATGAGCCTTGTCTCTTCAGTGTGTAGCCTGTTAAACAGGGGCCTTTCCTGCACTCAGTTATGTAACAGGGATTAGGTCTCACTATTTGGTGGCCCCAACAGTCAAAACTGCGGGAGCTATTTTTAACCCTGGACCATAACATAGGGCCTCCCACAACAACGCCAACAGCCAGTCAGTCGCCTGAATCCGTAACCGAGTCTGTTTTCACTTCTCAGAGCTGTAGCTTGTTGCTAAGCCGCGTTAAATCCATATGACTACTGAACAGTAGTGAGATGTAGCAGAGCGTTGTTAATTTGAGTCCCACATTCACTCATGTTGCTGGTGTGAGGCTCCATTTTTAACATGGGAAGCTGCCTACATGTTATGGTTGTCATTCAAGTGACAACACTGTTGGTGGATGATTGAAGGAATGATGTAGGGTGGGTGGGTGGAGAAGACAAACCCTGAAAATGTAAAACAATGTTTTTACTGGGCTGCAAATTATTTAAACATTTTCAAATTGTGAACTCTGAGCTATCAGAAAGTGTACTTACAAACTGACTTCAAGTGAACACAGTAAGCTGGAGGGCGCCATCTGGTCCACGCAGGCTTGATTTAAACACTCGTTGCTCAAAACCTGTGACAAGAACAAATTAAATGATACAAAACATATGTTCAGACTAGGATTACAGAGATGGACAAAGCCTCATCTCCACATGGACAGTACTTTTACTCATGCATTCACCCCCTCATTTTAATAGTTGTCTTTCTGCATCTTAACTCTTGTCTTTGCTTCTGTGTTCTGAAGTAAATAACACTGTAAAATAACATTTGAACCTCTGAGCACAGGAAAGGAGTTCAGCTGTCAAACTCTATTTGAACATATGCTCCTGAAGAAAAAAACTTCTCAGTCAAACAACTTATAAAGCACAAGTCAGATTCCATGTAGGGACTGGAAAGTGTAAATCAAATCCTCCACTGAACAGTTTTATTTTAGACTGAGTGTTTCTCTATTAATGAGACAACATTGGTTGACAAATGAATATAAAAATGACAATAACAAATGATGGGGAAATAAGATGAGCTTTATTTGATCACTTCTGTGCAAATTGCCTGTGACTAAATATCAGCATCACTGATTTTCCAACACCAGACTGACTGCTGTCCCCTAAGAGGGCGAACACATGTGGAGGACACCTGTCTAATTATGTTCATTATGTGCTAGATTCATTGGAGGACACCTGTCTAATTATGTTCATGCTAGATTCATTTGAATTGATGAACTGTTTTAAACTGAAAACGTGAAGATTAAAGGTATGAAAAATTTGCTATTTCAGCTTGAGAATTAGTGTATGTAAGGTAAAGTTACAAGTTTACTGTTTTGACTGAGCAGTGAAAAAGAGAGAGATGCAGAAACCTACACATCATAAACACACAGCACAAACAATAAGCCATAAGTGAATAAATAAATAGTAGCAAACTTTATAAAAACAAGGAGGATAATGAATGAATGAAGAACACCTTGGCAGACAGGTGATTGGTCAGGTGACCTCTGGTGGCAGAAAACGGATGTTGACCTGAGGACAGGAGACTCACCTAAATTAAAAAGTTATTTTCAGAAATGAGATACATAAACACATTTTTACTTACTTACACTGTTTTCCACCATTCATATAAGACTACAGTGATACTTAACACATTATTACAGCAACAACAGAACAGAGAAAATGATCACTCAGAAATGACTATAACTGAAAGGCTGCAGCAATGACCCTGAGCTGCTCTGGAGCTCCCTGGTTGTACCTCAGTCATGCTGCCAGCGGGTCAGGGCCGACGCTGTCAACATCACCATCGTCACAATCCTCCCCTTAATTAAAAGATAAACCCAGGAAGATAAAAAGCTGAGCAGTTAAGTTGCAAGTTACCACGTAACTGCAGCATTTCCAGGTTGAGAATATTTGTCTCCTGTCATTTATGTAAACACTTCTTCCTTCTATTGAACGCTCAGCCTGCTCCCCCTTCAGTCCTGCCTCCCTACTTCCAGGACCTTAATTAGTCTGTGAAAAGAAGACTGTGATTCATCTGTTTGATTGTTTCAGTCATCAGCACACAGCACTCTACAACTGTTTCCTCAGCAAGATGCCAAATTTAGTTTCAATCGAAGGGTGCAGGCCAAACCAGACGCCGATTCCCTGCCGTTTATCAGCATAGCACCTGTAATTCAACCTGCCCGTCTCCTTTGTAGACACAGGTAGACAACAGAAACACATTCATAGCGTGTGTAATACTATGGAACATCTGAGCTAAATAACTCTGTATTGACTGGGTGGGCTTGATGTCAGTTTATGCCTCTCTTAATTCACACATTTGGGAAGGTGATTCCTCTTCTCCTCTTGTCTGAATATAATCACAATCTCCCCAGAATAAACACACAAAATAAAAAGTATGGATTGAAATTGTGACCATGGCAATACAGCTCAATAACCTTGAGCAAATGAGAGTGTGGAAAACAAGTAATAAATCAGCATTATATTCACCCAGTGAGTTTGCAGTACTTATACTGGTGAAACATTCTGGGAGCACTGCCACTGCATGAGTCTTATGCTACAGTATAAACTGTAACGCTTATGGGTAATTTTGTTTCTCAGAGAAAGGCACAGTGAGAAAACACCTCTATTCCCATCTACACATCAAATACTGTAAGGTCCTAACCAGTATGCCTGTGCCAGAGTGGAAGACATTTAACTTGCTTCAGGTGTAAATTAAAGGTTTTGTCAGATATCTGTCAGCTTGGGTGGTTGTAAATGTGTTTATATACTTTAAATATGTCTAGGATAGAAACAGGGTTTAATTAATTGGTACATTTAAATAAACAAGTAGTTATAAACAAAAAATAAGTAAAAAGACTCTGAAAGGGCACATGTCACAGACTTGATGCGTTTGCATTCAGCTCCTATAGGTCGTACAGCTCTGCTAACAAAGATCTCATAGATGTCCCATGGCCATGTTTCAAAGGAGACTCCACACTTGTGGAACCAGTCGCCTTTTGACATTAAAAACACGCCATCCACCCCTGGTTTAAATCTACGGGCTTAAGACGCATTTATATTAATCCACCGCTGAGCGAAGTGGATGCCAGAGGGAGGAGCAGGACGGCGAGCCGGACCAGAGGAGGCTCTCTGCCGCGACAGGTGGACACAGTAAAACCACCTCAGTGCAGCATCATTCTGACCAGCAGTGGAATTAACTCACAGAAGAGGAGCAGAAGGAAAACGGAGCGCTTGATCAGCAGCGCAGGGAGGAGGAAAGCTTTCTCTAAATGCGATGAGAGCGTCGGATGAGGAGAAGAGAGCGGAGGGCATCGGAGAGACCAAACAAGGAGTGAGTACACAGTTAGTAGCCTATATAGTGACACAGGGCTGCAACGAGAGAGTGGAAAAAGAACTTGCACTGAAACGTTGTTACAGCCTGGTGCAATAAGTTGTCAAAGGCCATTAACAAGTCAAAGGTTTTGCACGATATTAATGTTTGTATTCATTTAGGTAAAATAATAATAACATTCCTCAAAGCTCATGCCAGACCTGTTCCACTAGTCTTACCTCTCTTAGTCAGGTAGCAGAGATGAAGAGGTGCGGGTGTGTTTGAGTATCTTGGACTCCAGCAGCTCAGCCTCCTGCGCAAACAGCATGATTGTTTCAGTCTTTAAATTATTTGCTGCTTAAACGTTTCAACCTGCCAGACAACCCACTAAAATGTTTCTCAGACATCTGGGCTGCAAGTGACACTCAATAACTCGCTATTTCTGAAGCTCTGCAGCCTCGTTATTAAAAAAAAAAGACCTAAAGTGAGTTTTCGTTATTTGCAGAATAAAATCTTGCATCTTTAGGTCGACAGATCTTTTTATGGATTTTATTAAGAAGTGACAAACTATACCAATGACACAGGCAGACATAAGCAGACCACTTAGAGAAGGATGTTTAATATTTGACACCAACTTAAGTCGATGTTGTTTGTAATTTCTCTCCTTATGTGCAACTCCTGTGACCTTCTATGGAAATGTGAATTCACAGTGCACAATACAGTTTAATTGTTATCCTGTCTACTGATAGATTGAAGTGAAGTATCACTGTCATTCACTTTAATTTTTAGGTTTTTAAGACTTTCTTCTTATCTCTTCTTTCTCCGTGATAGTGAACAGACCCCCGCTGCTTTTTTCTGTCTCATTCCCTTGTTCAGTCCAACTCATGCACACTAACATATAACATTAGAAATGAACATCAGAGATCTGATTGGTTGTTACTCTAATTTTCTGCATTTGCAATACCTGACAAAAGGCACTCAGTTAGTCAGACAGTTCACAGTTAAACACACCTTTTACATGTTGAATCAACTTCTTAAAAGGAGTAAATACATAAGAGCTGTTCATTCACAAGCTTCTTTTTCCCTCTCTCTCACCAGACATGAATAAATCTGGTTTGCCATATTCTTGCACTCCTGCTCTCACTGTTTCTGTCCCCTTTTAAGATGCACACCATGGCCTTCTTTCTTTTCCTTCCTGCTTTCAGCGTGCATTTTTACTCGCAAATACATGCTGATCTTACAGAAGCACACACACAAATATTACACACTCAGCATTTGATGGAAGAAAAGCTCTGAGGACTAAACTCAGTGTT
>NW_018127890.1:588726-593214 GCF_001952655.1 Monopterus albus | reverse complement strand
AGGTATGAAACTACTATATTTTTTCTTTTTTGCCCTGAAAGTGGCAGCTCCAGACTTAGCGGACCCTAAAAACGCCACTCACAACACGAAGCCCCGCCTCTCGTTCCCCACCAAGCCAATGACACTGACTCCCCGGGAGGAGAGCGAGGTGAGAGAAACAAGAAAGAAGTACAGTGTAAATGCTTGTTTTGGTCACAATGTGCTCATAAAATAGATTTTTGGCATTATTGAAGGTTATTTCAGGATGCCTCTTGTGTGCGTGTAGATTGACTGATCAGTTGAAGTGTTGTAGGTGGTTGCCACAGTGATGAAAAGGAAGACGGTGACAGCCATTTTTCTTTTGGTGGTTCTGTACCTGGTGATGGGAGCAGCAGTCTTCAGAGCTCTGGAGCAGCCTCACGAGAGGTAGGCAGGTTAAATACCTGTCTCGTCTGCCTCACTGCCAGAAAAACCATCCACCCATCAATCCATCCATGCTCATCATACTTGCCACTCTGTTTAGTAGCTGTAAACTGTCTACTCCTATCAAACCCTCAGTGCCACTGGAAACTGTAGGTATTAGGCCCCTTTGAAAGGTGCAGTGTGGATGCTTTGCCACAAAATCATTATTGACCGATTTTAAATCTTTTTATCATGAAAATATTGAACATGTTGTATGTTTTCCTTATTTGTTTTTTTTTTAATGAAATTTTAATGTAATTTTCCAATTCTAAAACTGTGAGTACTAAATTAGTGTTATTAGTCACATTAGTCTTATTTTACACTGGATTAAATGAGAGAACTGCTATTATATCACTGTTCCTGACAGTTTAAACCATATCATTGTTAAATTAGGAGAATTTGTTGTCCAATCAGTCAGTGAGACTAACTTTCTGCTCTCTGTTGATGCTCTTCAACATAATGATATAAGCACAAACATTTCTCAGCCTCACTTACTTCTTCCTCTCTCTCTCTCTCTCCTCAGTGCCCAGCGTTTGGCCATCCTGTCCCAGAAGCTGGAGTTCCTGTCTAGACACTCCTGTGTGAACCAGAGCCAGCTGGAGGAGCTGGTGATGGTGAGACTGACCTCACATTAAAACTGATGTCACTTGTGTACAGATGGGTGACAAATGAAAGGTAGAACCTGAATAACTGAGTGGTCTCTTCCAGTATAACTGTGCCCCCATCCATAGGGCACGAGGGGTCAGTCACTGAATGGTTTGATAAATAAAGAAGAGATGTGAATCATATGCTGTGGCCTTCACAGTCACCAGATCTCAGCCCAGTTGAACACCTATGGAAGATATTGGAGCAACAGTGCCTCCACCATCAAAAGACTAGATGAGGGAATATCTTTTGGAAAAACGGTGTTCATCCCTCCAATAGAGTTCTGAGACTTGTAAAGTCAATGCAACGGTGCACTGAAGCTGTTCTGGTGGCACAAAACTTTACTGAGACACTTTATTGTTAGGGTCTCCTCTAGTTTGTCACCCATCTATACTGTATGTACTACACATTGCTGTAATTCAGCACAGCTGCTGTGGCCACAGCACCATGGACAGCTCCTATAGCTGCACAGGACTAGACTGAAGAAATGTTGGATCACAGAGTTCATTTGTGTTTCTGTTTGTCCAGTCCCTGTTCGGAACAATGAAGCCCTTCTCGGTTCAGATTTCTTTAATGCATTCTCTTTGACACCTGCAGGTTTTTCTCTAACCTGCAGTCATCTCAAGTCTTGTTTATTTCTATATATAATGTATTAGACAGGCAAGCACACAAACACTCAGTCCTGCCTGCACATGGAAACACATGGCTCAAAAGCACCTGCACAAGTGTTTCATGACAACTTAAGCACAACCCAGTGTCATGTTTTAGCCAGAGCTTTAAAGTTTTAGGAAAAAAAACACCTGTCTTTTTCTCCCAGCAAGTCGTGTCTGCGATCCGCTCAGGAGTAAACCCTGCAGGAATGTTACAGCAGCCTGTGGGACCTGAGCTCGGCCTTCTTCTTTGCTGGGACTGTCATCACAACCATTGGTATGCACACACACACACACACACACACACCTGTTGTGTTTCCGTCACTTTGGGGGATATTACATTGACTTCACCCTAACCTTAAACCAGGTCATCACTCTAAAACTGATTAACCTACACTTTGGAGACTTGCTTTTAGTTCACATAAGAACACTGAATCCCCGCAGTGTGAATGTGTGAACAGATTTATGTTCCCACAACATGAGTAATACCAGCCCCCCATCAAGGAATGAACTTAAATCTTAAAGCTATGTATGTATTTGTACGCACACTGGGAAGTGTTTCTGATGACTTTACCTTCTCAACTTCTGATGAAATTTGATCTACTCGTTGCTGGTTGCAATAACTCCTTCTTGCTTTCTGTGTAAAAGAGAAAAAACACAAGCATTAATATTTTGAGGAAAAACTGCACATTGCTGCAAAAAGACAGAACAGAGCAATGAAACACTGAAACACTCCTATAAAACACATCTCAGCCCGTTGTTCTATGATTTGGATCACTGTTGATCCTTGTCTCAGTTTCTCTGTGTCCTCTCTGCAGGTTTTGGGAACATCTCTCCCCACACGGAAGGTGGAAGAATTTTCTGCATCGTCTACGCCTTGCTAGGGATCCCCCTGTTCGGCTTTCTGTTAGCCGGTGTAGGTGATCAGCTTGGCACCATATTCGGCAAGGGCATTGCCAGAGTGGAGAAAATGTTTGTGGTGAGTCTGGAAAAACATCCACAGGAGAGGTCACACACATTTCTGGCCTGCTATCAGCAACTTTATATAGGCTTCCCTAAATAAATGACATTAAAGGACACAAAGCAGTATCCTGGATGGGCCCACTGGCCACAGGCCCCCCGGGGGTAAAGGGGCCCCCTGTACAGCCTCTACTTGAAGTGGCTGTTAAAATGTCTGGTTTTGAGTAAAATGTCTCAACAAATATTAGATCAATTTTCATGAAATTTGATATAATGTTGAACCTAGAGTGAACTCTGTCACTTAAGGAATGACAAACTTGAATGTTTGTAATGATCACAAACAGACCAAAACGATCTAGAGGTTGTACAGATGCTTGTCGCAGAATTAAATTCACTGTCATATCCCTGATTTCTGCTGCCCCGCCCTCTCTCGCTGTCTCCCCTGCAGCACTGGGACATCAGTCAGACAAAGATCCGGGTTACCACCACACTGCTGTTCATCTTGTTTGGCTGCCTGCTGTTTGTGGTGCTCCCAGCAGCCATCTTTAAACACATCGAGGGTTGGTCTGTGCTGGAGTCCCTTTACTTTGTAGTCATCACCCTGACTACCATTGGATTTGGGGACTTTGTCGCAGGTGCAGCTTATACCCTAAAAAGGGGCTTTATTTCATCGCATTGTATAAATCTGCTTCATCAGACTCAGTCTATCTTTCTCTTTGGCTAGGTGGGTCAGAAATAGAGTATCTAGATTACTATAAACCAGTTGTATGGTTCTGGATTCTGGTGGGTCTGGCCTACTTTGCTGCTATCCTCAGTATGATAGGAGACTGGCTAAGAGTCATCTCCAAGAGGACCAAAGAAGAGGTATGAGACTGTTGGCTTTCATTTGCTCCTTCATTCTGAGACTGTCTCATTTCTTTTTCAGATTGTTTTTGTTTCTTTTATTTTTGCTTTCTACACACAGTACCTCTACATCTGTCGCCATCCTGTATGTCCTTTCATCTGTCTCTACAGCAACACACAGGTTGTACCAGCTGCGTGGTTATAGTGCCATATCCTCACCTCAACTTTTGCCCTCAGCTTAACTTCATTTTAATGATAAGACTGTTTTCTAATCTAATCGACTGTTTGCATAGCAAACACATAAACACAGTCTTTGGTCATTACTGTGAGCATCTCCAGGAACAGACAGAGAGTGTGGGGAGGGATCATGTGTGATGATTTTCTTATCAGAAAACTGTCTGTACACTAAATACAGCAAAGGTTCTGCAAACTAATTCAGTTATTTCCAACAAGTAACATCTGGAAAACCTGGAGTTTCCCTCCAGAATGAAAGTTAACACCTTTGTTATACTTAGATTTCACTGGTTTTGGATTATGTACACACACACACACACACACACACACATACATACAGTGAGGAACAGAAGTATTTGAACACCCTGCAATTTTGCAAGTTCTCCCACTTAGAAATCATGGAGGGGTCTGAAATTCACATTGTAGGTCAGGAAATCACATTGTATGGTTTTTAAAGAATTTATTTGTCTTGCACTGCTGAACATAAGTATTTGAACACCTGAGAAAATCAGTGTTAATATTTGGTACAGAAACCTTTGTTTGCAATTACAGAGGTCAAACGTTTCCTGTAGTTCTTGACCAGGTTTGCACACACTGCAACAGGGATTTTGGCCCACTCCTCCACACAGATCTCCTCTAGATCTGTCAGGTTTCGGGGCTGTCGCTGAGCAACGCGGAGTTTAAGCTCCCTCCAAAGATGTTCTATTGGATTGAG
>NW_018127890.1:523819-583791 GCF_001952655.1 Monopterus albus | reverse complement strand
TGTTCACCCATGGCAGTCTTTATCACATCCACCTCTCGCTGGGTAAACTGCAAACTCGTTTTTATCTCCTGTATTTCTCTGGTCATTTCGTCAAATCTCCTGTTGTTTGTCTCCATAATTAGTTGCACAAAGCCTTTGAAGCACTCCTGCTGTTGGTTAAGCATCGCATGATCCACGATATCTTTAACTTGCGCCGCTCTATGACACATTTCTTCTGCCTCCATATCCTCCGTCGCTTCTGATTTATTAGCTCTTTTCCCTCTTTGAGGCATTTTAGCAGTTGTAAGTATGCTCAAAGACTTGAAATATAGAACAGACAAGAGGAGCAGTAAAGACGTCTGCTCTCGCTTGCAAACCTGGAAATGATTTTTACATCTACAAGCTAACCACAGTGAATTCCACTGGTGTAAATGTCATTTAACAACAAATGAGTGCCTCTGGAAACTGAGTGGTGCGCAGTAAGGGTCACTGGCCCCTCTGTCCGCTGAGTATGTAGTTGTGTGTTGTACTTGGGCTTATGAGCTGGACAGATTGTCTGCTTTGTGAGCCTGAATCAAGGCCCCTAGCCAAGAGGAGCCAGATTTGTTAGTGTCTGCTCTATTATCACCCATCACTCCCATGGTGTGTCGTATGTGTGCGGGTGCATGAGGGAGAGAGATCTTCCTTGCTGTGGTCCAGCCCAAACAGTTACCATCTGGTGACCAGTGACTGACCCTTTTCTTGTCTTTCTCTCTCTCTCTCTCACACACACACACACACACACACACACAGACATATATAAATACATATATTTATGTATATGTATATGTATATAAATTTAAAACCTGGGCAGTAAGAGCTACAGTTATCTAATAAGTACGTGAATTTTTACATTACTATCACATTTTTTAAGTACTTCTCACAAGCATATAATCATTAAACTTAATTGAAATGTAATTCATTAATTAACTTTACCTGGATGTGGAAAGAATTTAAATAGATTAATCAATTTAAAGTTTATTACATTTTTGCTAAAATTTAGTTGATGAGCTAATTAGCTACATATCTCTTGTTGACTTGCTACCACATATAAAAAGGTCATAACAAAGGTGACTGCTTTCAGCAGGCAAGAAAAAATATTCACCACCTTTGTAAAAGGTGAAATTCAAGATGCTTTAAAAAAATCTTTTCAAGACCTGCAGATACCGTTATCTTCTATTCTTCCAGTTTTTTATTTGTCTCTTTTTAATAAAACTGTATATTTTAGCCATTTCACTGACAGAAATTGTTTGCTCAGCGAGCATTCAGCCGTGGCGAGAATCAGTTCTGCCCTCCTGTGTTTTTTCTCTCTCGTCTGACAGGTAGGAGAGATCCGAGCTCATGCTGCAGAGTGGACGGCTAACGTCTCAGCAGAGTTCAAAGAAACCCGTCGACGCGTTAGCGTTGAGATCTATGATAAGTTCCAGCGTGCAGCCTCAATTAAACGCAAACTGTCCTCAGAGCTGGGATTTAGCCCTGCCCCTGAACTCCCCCTACCCAGGAGGAGCGTGTCAGCCAACTTCAGTGATGAGCGGGACAGGAACGAGAAGGAGGCCAGACTGCAGGGTTTGACAACACCTCTGGTCAGAAACGGTGGTGTGTTCATGAAAAGTTTGGACCTGGAAAACGGAGATGTCTCAGTCAATGAACACCTCAAGTAGAAGGACAGTAGTCAAGATTCTTAAGCCCTTTCTATTTGTCATCATCAGTGCGGAGACCCGAGCTGCTTGACCAAATTAACTTTTTTTAAATTCACAAATCAACTAATAAGAAGAATGTAGTACTTTGTGACCCAGCAGGGAAACCTGTAAAAGGACTCTTTTCTCAAGAACAGTGGGTTTTCACCGCCCTCATCCCAACAGCGAAACACTGTGTAAGAAGAAGAACGCACAGTGCAGGATTTGATCTGAACTGCGTTTACTGTCTACTAAACCTCACTCACCTCTGGGAGTAAAGCAAAGTTGACACTGATGATAAGCCAATAGACGGGTACATTTCCGACATGCTGTATCCATAACTTTACAGTATTTTGTGACCTAATATCCAGAGCCTGAAGAATGTCCAAGGTGCCAGGCTGTGTTTGCAGCGCTTCAGTAGTTTTCACTTCAACAATCTGGGATGCATTTTCATTACACAGCTGTACAACTTATGAACAATTTTGTTTTTTTAATTTGTCAGTTTAGAGGTAGAAGGAAACATGGGGAGAGAGAGGTAAGCAACAAAGGCTCCCAGCAGGAGTCCATGGTTTGTGGTTGAAGAGCCACTTTGTTGCTGTTTGTCATGTGAACACAGACAGTGACACAGCAGGCGGTTACCTGAAACAACAAGCAATATGTCAGTGACGTTATCTGTACGGTTGTAAAAGGTGCAGAAGATGACGTCTGGACTGCACAGACGGTGGAGTGGGATGGGGAGAGACAGATGTTGTGTGAAACGACTGAAAAATGTTGAAATGTGATGTTGTTTGAAGTACAGATGAGCAGTGATGCTATGTTGAACCACAAAGATGAAGGACTGTGAAAGATCTGCATTTTCAGTCCTGTATCAGACTAGATTTAAACAATGAAACTCTCTGTAATTCTAACAACTGCAGTTGGCTAAAATAAGTAATACATTTTTAATCTGAAGCTTTTTGCAGGTTATCACTCTGCCTATTTTATAGACTAGCTCTTGGTTTTATCTCCAGCTATGATACTGTGCAACTGTTATATGATGCGTACTACAGTGGAGTATAATCATTACTGCAATTTACTGTAATAGTGAAAAGTAGTTTTGTTATAACTTTTTAATTCACATATTTAGCTTCTACTGTTTGCTGCTGAATGTTCTGCTTTACAGGTTTAGTTTAAAGCTACAGTTTGTAGCTTTTTTCAAATATTTTTGTTAATCTGCTCCAAAACATGTCTTAATGTGGAGAGGTGCTGTCGAAGCCATCTGTGACCCAGACTTACAACTGTGCTGAGATATTAGCTTCTAAAAGGCTTTGAGTAGGACAGACCTCTCTAACCAAACAGAGATTTTAAATTATTTCTGCCTTACCAGCAAGTTTTGTTACATTCTCATTTATTGTAATTTTATGACATATCTGAAGAGCCTGGCAGAGCCTGGCAGAGCGTGGTGGCTCATAGTGGAGCAGGGAGAGGGAACGCTGGGTGGAGCAGAGTAGATTGATCTGGTGCTATGCTCAGTTACATATGGTAGATCTAAATAATTACAAGTATAAGCCATTACTGTTGGTCAAATATGTTTTCATCCCAACAAATTTCAATGTAAAACGTCTTTCCCACAATTCAACCATGTTCTTGGGCGACAAAACAGCTGCTGTGTTTTCCACTGTTAGTCCTTTAGTTTGGAGTGTTGTCAGTCTTTAACTGTAGAGCTGTTTGGAGTGTTTTGATTGATGACATCATTACATTAATATTTGCCACCAACTCCAATCAGATGCAGGCTGTGGTTGAAAGTGGCCAACAAGATGCAGGATGTGGTTTTGAAGGAGCTGGGTGCACTGTTTGCCTCAGTGAGGAGATTTGTCAAACTGCTGCAGTGCCTTCAACTTTTTACTTGCATGCGCACAACACACTGTGAGGCAGACAGCTGCTGCACATGATACTTTTACATGTGATATCTGTAGCAGTCCGGTTTACTTCACCTGAGGAAGATGTTTGAAAAGTTTTACTATGGTGACTCTAGTCTAACAAATCTGAATCAGTGATGTTCTAATGGCCTGGATCCACATGCCGCCATGTTCATCCAGCTGCTGCTAAAAATGCACCTTGACTGAACAGCTTTAAAACCTAACAACATGCTAGAGCTCTAGCTATCCAATCCATCCCATTGTTATGAGGCATTAGTGGCAACTGCACCGCCTAACATGCAAACTTTTGTTTTTAATAATCCAAGCAAGAGAGTCTGACACCCACACACAGCTAGATTAGCTTACCGAACTAAATTAACTCATGTTGAGAATTCACTGAAAGGGTTTTATACTAATCTAGTGAATATAAGGACAAAAGAAATCTAGAAATAGGTCTGTAGGGCAGCCTTTAGTTTTATACGTTACCAATGATTCATTGAAGAAAAAAAAAAAATCACATAAAACTCTGAACAAGACTCAATCATTTTTTATTTTCTGTAAATATGTTAATGCTTCAAACTTCATGTATTTTTCTATACCAATGTGAGAACACATTGTAATAATGTCTGTAGCGCTGACCTAAACACAAAGTAATACACTTTGTTCAATATGACTTAAAAATATACAAAATTCAATTTTTTTGGGTGCATTTGCTGTTTATTCCTAATGCGTTTTTTATAATCAGTTCTTTTCCAAAGAACAAAACAAGATCGATCCTATTCACCGTTTAAACTTGAGTTGTTGAACTGCATCATATTTAAAATGTTATATTCTACTCAGATACTGCAGTGAGTACAATTGTGACATTTTCAGGGTAACGTCAGGCTGAAAAGCAACATTTCAGTGTTTATTGTGTTGTACCTGTGACAACATCCAGAAGCACTGATGGGTGTAGCTGTGGTGGTCAGAAGTGTCTCTACAGCCTGAAGTTCACCTGTTCATCCCTGCAGCAAAGTGAGCAGCAAAACCACAAATAAAAAAAAAAATTCAGCAGCTATTAAGCTGATCTTTCATAACTCGGGTGTAACTGAGGTAAATTTAATATACGCGAGTCACACACAAAAGAATTGTCACTGAAAGGTGAAATGGTGCAGAAAGTGTTCAGCTGCACCAAGAAACCTGTTATTCCATCTGGATCTGGTGAAGAATCCGGTGACTACTCCCTATGTGTCCACACAGCTACTGTGGCAGGAGGGACACCCCCCTTGGATGATTTCAAATCCTCTAATATCTGAAAATTGGCAATTCTTGCATGTAAACATCTGTATAATCTTCAAAGAAAGCACAAGAGCAGCTACATAGAGCAGAAAGTAGGCCTACTGATGTGTTTTACCACAGCTCTATACGTGCACCACTGAGATCCTCCTCCGCAGTGATGTTCTCACTCAACAAGTCTATGCAAGTAATTTCTCTGTGGGAGGGGGGTGTTACTGTACCTCCAACTGCAGAAGTCAGATGAACTGGGCGGCTTTATTGCTGACTCTATTATAAAGGCTTCTAATTTTAGTTCTGTACATGTACAGACGATTTCCAGAAAGGTTTTGTACAAAGCTCAGCCCTCATACTGTGTGTAATCATAATACCTCCATCCCAGATGAGGCAGGGAGCAGACAGTGAAAGCCAAAGCTAGATTTCAGTCCAGCCATAGACACAGACGGCACAAACTGAATCTTCATTCCTCACTTTAGCAGGACTTGCCTCATCAGACTGACCATAGATCTCGGTCTGTCACACCCAGCAACACAAAAGACACCAGAGAATTCTCACATTTTAAAGCCTTTAAAAACTACAGTGGTGGTTTGTGGTACCCATGTGCTAAAAAGTAATTAAGTACATTTCCTATAATACTGTACTTAAGTACAATTTGTACTTTAAGTATTTTAACTTTATACTCCACTACATTTTTGAGGATACTTTTTACTGCATTACTTTTATTTTATAACTTCAGTTACTTCTTGGAATCAGATTAATAAAACAAAACAGTATAATCATAAGATGTCACTGATTCCTGGTAGGACATACACAGGCTACTCAGCAGTACACAAAGTACTTCAAATTATAAGTATACAAGGTAGCTAACATTAGCTCACAATACAATAATATGATAAACATGACTGAAGTGTGCCATTCTGCAGAGTGACTACTTTGACTTTTAGTACTTAAACGTATTTTGATGCAAATACTTTTACTTAAGTTTTGAATGCAGAACTTTTACTTGTAACAGAAATTTCTACTTTTACTTAAGAATCCGAGTACTTCTTCCACCACTGCTGCTATATCCGTTTATGTCTCACTCCCAGAAAACCAAACCTACCTATGGGTGACATTTTACCGATTACATGATTCAGTTTGATGCAACTACAGTGCACTACCACCTCATCCCCTCTGTCATGTTCACACAAACTGGTAAAACACTTCCTGTCGGTGAGTCCAGGCCTGAGAACTGCTGCTTACACAGTGTTTCTGGGTGAAGAATGGGATAAATCATGCATACAGCGCAGGGGATCGACAGCCTCATACACACACTCTCTAGTCTGAGTGCTAGTGATAACAGCTCAGAGGACTCATCTCCTCATTTCCCGTGTTCTCAGCCAGAGTTGGTTCTGGGACTGCAGCTTCCGGTAACAGCTCCAGCCAGAGAAATCAGATTAGGACTGCATCCGCCCTGAGGTGTGTGTGACCCTGTTGTCTCCCCTCTGTTCCCATAAACCAGCAAACCCTGCTGCCTCCTCACACCGCTGCCAGTCAGAGAGACAGGAAGATACCAGAACAAATGACCAAACCAGGTGATTGTTAAAAGGCCCCCAGTGTGCAGCTTTTGCTGATACTCCAACAAGAAAGAGATAAAAATTTACTGTCCTATTGTCACCACTAGGTCTTAGAAGAACAAGAGATCAGCACAGATCAATAACTCTAATGTTTACACACATTAAAGAAACTCACTGAATCAATCCACTGATCCAAAGCAGTGCTCCTTGTGGCAAAACGTCCTGATCAGGTTTGACATTTTTTTCCCCCATCAGCAGCTGTTTTATTTCCACAGTTAGAAGTTTGGACCCACTTTCCCACCGACTGTTGGAGTATTTGTACTGTCACATTCAGTCAGCATGAACGAGCACACAGAGAAGCTCTGTGACGTGTGGCCTGTTTTCGCTTACAAGGTGCATATCTGTGAAAAGAGCTTTTTGTTGTGCTACAGCAAAATGATTTTTGAAAATTAATAATTACAAATGTTTACAAAAGGCTTCTTAATAATCACCTATTGGTGAATCAGCCGACTTAAACCAGATGTACAGTGGACTGGAAGGAGCTCGCTGAGCCTTCACACTTTATTTTCACTTTAAGTGTACGATAACACCCTGCTTTGTCCTAGTGAGGGACCATATAAAACATTATTTCCTCATCCGTTTAAAACTTTAGCTCCAGGTGCATCTCACACCGATAGATACAGGATCTCCTGCTGCCCCTTATACTCACAGGTCGTGCACACTGCTCAGGTTCTCCACCCTGTGGTGGCAGAGCGCACCGTCACGCAGCTACACACTTCTGCTCATATGCCGACCTGCTTCCTGTAACTGTTCATAAATGCATAAAAATCAAGACACAAAGAAACCACACAAGCTATGAATCTGTTTAACAGGTTTAGCTTTAAGAAACGGGTCCTACTGAACCAGTTACACTGATCAACCACTAAATAAAACCAAACAGATCAAAGTCAGACCTACATTCAACATGTGCTGTAAAAAATATGTAAGAAAGATTTGCCTTGACTGAGTATAAAATACCAGGTAAATATGAAATGAAGTCAAAACAGAAGGTCTATACAACCCTTGCTGCACTAGCAGAAAGTGATATGTTAAAGGTTGATGATGCATAGCTGATACTAATGCGAGTATATACTGTATCATCTACTATGTACAAAGATTAAGACATCTCACATACTGAGCCACAAGAACAGAAGAAAACGTACAACTGGTGAGTCAGTGGAAAACATAAGACACAAGAGGAAGATACATTTATAAGCTTTACAAAATAAGAATCGTCTCATTCATTAAAAAACAAAGATGGAGAGTTTCATTATCACTAAAAAAAAAAAAAAGCATAATACCTGCTCCTCGTTAGCCTTCAACCCATACTCGCTCTAGTGATTTTTTTAGTTAACAACTTCCCACTGACAAAGAACAGAGAGACCAGCGGGTAAAGTGTAGCTGTTAGTCAAGTTCAGTCTTCTGCAGCTGTGGAAGTTTATTAACAGCAAACAAAACCACGTCTCTCCCAAAAGAAAATACACCGAGTGTTTTAAGTTGGAGATGTTACTTTTAACAATCATCTCCCTTTAAAAAAAATGGAGTGTTCACCTTGTGTTTCTCTACTTGTTTTATCCTTCTACAAATAATCTTAAAGTAACGCTGTGAGTGTCTGTGTCTACACTGATCTACTGAACTTGACATTTGTCTCCCTGTTGTGTTTGTTCTCTAGAAAGTTGTTCCTCATTCTGCTCTGGTGTTCTCATAGACTTTTCCTCACAGCTGGAGCGGTCTGCAGAGGGACTCTGGAGGGGTATGGGTCCTAAAACCTGCAGAGAAACAGCGAGAGGACAGGAAAGTGTTAGAAAGAAGCGCAGCAAAGTAAGAAGCGGGATATTTAATATAAAAACAAACAAACAAACAAACAAACAAAAAAAAAAACTAACTTCAGTTCTTTTGGCAGCAGCGCTCAACTGCAAGTGACAGGCATTTTTTCCTCTCAACCTCTTTGACCTGAAACCTCTACACGTTCTTTAAACCCACTATTGCTTCACTTCAGCTGACCCAATAAGAAGATGACCTGGACTGACTTAAAGGTGTTAAAGGGGCTGGATATCCAGTGGACAAATTAGAGGCCCGGAAAAATAAAGTGACACACATTGACCTGGAAAATTGGTTTAACAGAGTCAGAACGTTTCTGTGAAAGCTGCTCGAGGTCCTTCAGACAACTGCAGGTGACCTCGAAGATACCGTTTGTTACAGTGCAGGTGTGCATCTTTTCCTTTATGGTGCCATTTTGAGGCTGTGCATTTCAGCAGGGCTGACAGTGAGCAAACATTTTTCCATTTGCACTGTTTCTAAATGCACATAATTACAACAGGATGTAAAATACATTAATAACAGAAGTTTTAAATGTAGCTAGATATTGTTACAGCCGCTGATTCGTCTCTTAACATGAAAATTCACTGTACTGCATTTCCCTGAAAAGAACAACTGTTAACAGTCTTGTACAAGATTTTTCTCACTAAAGGCACCAATGCCAGCTGTAACACACAAACAAAAACATCACTGCAAAGAGTGCGATTTGCAACAATGAAATTAAAGCATAAAACAAAAGGGGGATTTTCTGTTACATGATGCATATTGTCAAATTGCCCAGCCATATTTACATATTCATCTCTTTTCTCCTTGTCTGACCGAGGTCTGAGATCACAGCAGCTCTGAGTAAAACTACAAATTGCACTGACAGCTTTTTTGGGAGAGCTGGCTGTTTATTCGACATGGTGTACCTAATAAAGTGGCCTTCTATATTCATGCTGTGTGGCAGGACAGGGGGCAGGGAGGTGCTTGTGTTGCTCACCTTGCTGTCAGCTGCAGATGTAGTGTATCTGGCTGCCAGTCGAGGACTGCAGCGCCTGGTGGTTCTCCTTATGATGAATGGACTCGCCTCCCCCAGAGGAATGTCAGCAAAGCCTGAGGGAGAACACGTGCTCACTTCAGTTTTCACTACACTCAAAGTTTACCGTTTTGTTCTGCCAACTCCTACTGCACCTGGAGATTTTTTATTTTTGTACATTTGAACCTGTCAGAAGAATAATCTGGAGGATATAGACATTCAGTATTTCCAACAAATGAATCTGAGCAAACAGAACACAAACTACAGCTTTTGTTTATTATGATAGAGTTGTGGTTACACTAGTTTACCTTTCTGTACTAGTTCAGGAAGTCCCTCAGGCCTGAAGTCCTCTTCTTCCTGGTCACTTCTTGGTTTGGGTGTAGCCGCTGTGTTGGCTCTGATCTTCTTTGTCAGGTTGTGCAGGGCCTCCTGGGCGCCATCTTTATCACTAATGTCACAGTGACCACGTTTCCCTGGAGATGACCCCTGAAAAGACCTCCGAGGAGCTGGAGCTGCCATGTTCTCCAAGTTGTCAACCATCGTTTCTTCCTGATGTTTGGAAGAAGCCTTCCTTCCTGAGCGACGGCAGCGTGCGCGGTCCGTGCTGCTGGAGCGGACGTTAGCTTCATTAGCACACTGGGTAGCCGTAATCTGTTCCAGCCGAGCCGTCAGCACAGCGTTGGTCTCTTCCAGTTTGTGCACTTGAACCATCATGCTGCAGTATTTCACCACACTCTCATCAGCCTCTTTTGTCTTCTCCTCTAGACACTTGTTCAGCTCTTCCATCTCACTCTTCATCTCCTCCAGCTCTTTATCCCTCTCCTCCATTTCCTTCTTCTTTCCATCGAGAGCAGCCTTCAGTTCTTCCACCTCCTTGGTTTTTAATTCAGTTTCTGTCTTCTTCTGCTCCAGGGCAGAAGTGTCTTCCACATCCTTCTTCCTCTCCTCTGCTTCCATCTTGAGCTGCTTCACCTCAGTGTGCTCCTCCTCACTGCTCTGTCCATCTCCTAAAACAAATGTGGTGAAGGTTACAAATAAAATTATTCAACTGAAAGTTATTCTAAACAGAATAAACACCGAGTAAAAATTTTAAAACTCTTTCTTTGACCAGAGTTATCTGTGTACAATGGAAAGACTGAATGTGATTGGAAACTGGAAGTCAAACTTTAATGTGTGCACCTGAGCCGTTTATCATCAACTGCTTCTCCTGCTCTAGCTGTTTGCAGGTTTTCATCCAAAGGTTCATCTTGCCCAGAGCAGCGTCTCTCTCTTTAGACAGCTGAGCGAAGCGAGATGTGAGCTCCAACACCTGGGGAGGACAAAGTGAAGCGGTGTAATTAAATTATTCTCACTTGTAACATTAATGTATCATGGATGTTGTGTTGAACATGGAAGTGAGTGATTCTGGCAAAGAATGTTTTATGAGATTAAAAGGTAAAATAAACAAGAACATCTGTGATCACTCTTTGTAAAATGGATCCATTTAAAGTTAGAGTATTGTATTTTTAGACTTGCTTTGTGTTTGGACCTCACTAGATCTGGATGCGTGTACCTGCTCATTGAGCTGTACGACTGTCAGTTTGTATGTTTCCAGCTCCTTCTCCAGAGAGGTGACTGCTGACTGAAGACTCCCTTGTTCTTCTCTGAGTTTCTCCTTCTCACCTTCTTCTCTCTGCTTTTCATTTTCCAGGGAAGAAAGAGCTGAAAGCAAATTCTCTTTCTCCACTTCAATCAAAGCAAGGGAAGCCTGCAGCTCCTGTGTTCCCATCTCTACCTTCTGTTTCTCCTCCTCTATCCTTTCCTTTTCTTGCTTGAGTGAAGAAAGAGTTTGCTGCATGTCATGATTCTCCTTTTCTATCAAAGAAAGAGACTGAAGCTTCTCTTTCTCACATGCTGACAGCCTTTGCTCTTGTTCTAGTCTTGCCCTCTCTTCTTTTACAGAGGCCAGAGTGCAGCGCAGGTCATCTCTCTCTTGTTCTACTGACATTAAAGTAGAGTGCAGTTTCTCCGTTTCTTTTTGCATCTGTTCTTTCTGTGCCATAAGAGATGAGATAGATTCTACTGAGGCTTGTCTCTGATGTGCATCCTCTTCTTTCTCTTTTTGCCAAACTTCTCTTTCTTCCTCATTAGCTTTTATGAGTGTTTTGAGTTCCTTACTTTCTTTTTCTAAAGACTCACTGTAGGTCCTCATGTCATTTCTCTCCTTCTCCCACTCCTCTCTCAGAGAGCAAAGTCTCTCTCCTTCTGTCTGCCACTGCTTTACAGAGCTCTGTAGATACTCTTTCTCCTTCTCCAACTCTTCCAGAAGAGACTGCATCCTCTCTTTCTCCCCTTCAGTTTCTGTGCTCCTTTGTTCAAGCAAGACCTGTCTCTGCCAAGAGGCTTCCAGCTGTGCCTGGAGGTCATCTATTTGTCTCTCTGCCTCCTCTCTCATTCCTTTCTCCAGCTCTTCTACTCTGTATTTCTGCCTCTCCTCTTCCTCTCTTCTGTCTACCTCTGCCTTCTCCATCCCTCTCTCCAGCTCCTCCTTAGCAGCCTTCAGTTGTTCTAGCTCTCTGTTTTTCTCTTCCAGCTCCCTCTCCAGACAATCTTTCTCAGATCTCAGGCTGTCCAGCTCAGCAGAGAGCCACGATAGTTTCTCACTGAGCTCCTTCTTCTCCTCCTCCACCTGAGAGTCAGTAGGTGGTGAGGGTGGAAGATAAACAGCAGAAATGAAACAAGCCAAGAGTGGAGGAGAAATCCAGGAAAAAAGAAAAGGGAGGAGCAATCTGGTTACTATATTTCTTGGTTGACATGAGTCACAAACCACTATTATAAAATAAAACCATGACAAACACAAATCACTGTAAAAGTACCTTTTGCTGTTCCTCCTCCAGCTCAGCTTTGGCTGTCTCTGCCTATATGAAAGGATAAAATCTTTGCATTTAATATGAACAATTTTTAACCTTTAATCTAAACACTGATGAATGTGAATTTTATTTTGGCAAAAATCTGTTGCAATGGGAACAAAGCAGCCTTAAAGACAGACACGCTGATGTTTGTGACAGAATACCTGTAGAACAGCCTCCTCTAGACTTTGCTCTACATCTTCCTTCTCTCGCTCCAGTGTATCAATGCGATCCTGCAGTGAGTCAGACTTTTTCTGGGCAGCTGCAGAGATAGTAACATTTAGACAGACATCTCTTTAAACTCAAGCGGTCATACCATTTCAAAGGAAGGCAAGAGTCACCTTTGAGCAGCTCTCCCATCTTCTTCTTCTTCCTCTCGTCCGACTCAATGCGGACCTGCAGCTTTTCAATGCCAGTCCTCATCTGCTGGACCTCATCTTGTGTGGAGTTCAGACGACAGGCAATCTCTCCCTTTTCTAGCAGAGAGGACTCTAGAGACTGTGAAAGGCGACTCACCTCTCCCTCTAAAGCCTGGGTGAAAAAGGAGGGAACCAAGCAGGAAGAGTTGGACATGCTTTACTCCTTGAAAAATTGAATAGGCTACAAGGCCATTTATTTCTATATCCCCCCTTTTATTAGCTTATGTTGAGCAGGTGTGATTTAAGAGATTTTTAATAAAAGTCTTGTTGTCCATTATTACTTAACTGTCTGTGACAAGTGATTTAATCTTTTTGGAAAAACATCTGACTTGAAAAGTACAAATGAAAGTTTTCCACCAGCACTAAACAGTATTCACTTGGGGGGGGGGGGGGGGGCTGTGAAAACAGTTTCAAACAATCCACACACATGTAACCTCATCGACATACGTCAGGTGAGCCATGCACACACACACACACACACACACACACACACACACACACACACACACATTTAAAAGTCTGTAAATAAATGCACTCCAAACATTGCTTGACAGCATTTTATGTGGCCAGGAAGCTTTTCAAAGCTACATTTCAAGTCTATGAACTTGAACATATATGTAAAATACTGACATTTATGTTCTGATGTATTTATCCACAAAATAGTTTGTGGATCGAACAACGCATTAGAGAATACTAAACACTACCAACAAATTATCATACACATTTTTAACTTTTGTTGTTAGATGCTATACAAACACACAGCCATCACTTGTCTTCATACTCTGTGGACACCCATCCTCAACATACAATAAATTTGCTTGTATCAAACTCCCCGCTCACCTGTATCTTGCCGACCATAGACTCGGTGTTCTGACTGGCAGTGGTGTGGTCATCTTGGATCCGGTTAAGATGGACAATAAGCTCTTCTCTTTCTCCACTCTGTTGAGAGACTGCCTGCTCCAGCACCTTAACCTGCTCCAGCAGCTTTAGTGAAACAAAAGGAATTAATTTTTAGTAAAAGAAAGAAATTAGTGATCTAACTAAAACCCTGCGCTCACTTATTTTATTTCGGTAGTCTCACTGAGATCATAATCTTTTTTTCAAGAGAGACCTGAGAACAAGAACCATTCAGGGTCATGAAAAACTCTTTCGTAAAACACAACCAGCAACAAAACAAACATATCCACAGACAGTCAGAAAATCCCATTCATAAAACAGAACCTGTAAGCAAAACAGAGAAATATCCAGTAAAAACAATCACACAAATCATATAAAACATCATATAATAATGCTCTAAATGAGACATTAAGGAATCAAACTTAAGGGAAGGCCAAAGCTCATTCCATTTGAAAGGTGCATAGTAACTAAAAGAATTTAAGCCAAGGTCAGCACGTCCTCATGGGTGTTCTGAAGCTGAGTGGAATATTGTAGCTGCAAGGCTTAAACCAGAGAAGGGGCATGATGTAGTGTGGAAGATGCAACAGTAAGGCTTTGTAAATAATTAAAGGGATGTTTAGTTTTTCTTGGCTGCAAGGAAGTCTATCCAACTTTGCTGTACAGACAGCAAAGAAGAGTAAAGAACTTGTCATTTGTAATAAAGCATAATGCACTATGATAAGTAGGATTCAACTGCTGAAATACTGGAGAACCAACTGAAGTATCTAAGTAGATTATAGACCATCCCTCTTTCTAGCCATGTCTTTAATTCTATACCTGTTGCCTTTCCATCTTCAGCTTCTCCATGTTGCTCTGCAGGACTTCAAACTCCTTCCTTCCTGCTCTGATGTCATCCTCCAGGATGGAAATCAAGTTTCTGGTGTCACAGTTGGTCTTCTCCAGACTGTGAACTTTCTCTCTCCACTGGGACAAAGACCGGTCCAGGTCCTCTCGCTCCTCAGTGCAGGACACAAGTTCAGATCTCAGCTGGGTTGTCTGGAAAAAACCCCCAGCATTTCAAGTAGTTATGCCACACTGACTGATCAGTAACCTTGAGAACAGACCATTGTGCATCGAGTTCTTGCTGTGGTGTTTCTGCACAAGGATAAACAAATGCTTGAGCCTATGTTGATAGTTTTACCAAAACACACACAGTAATTTAGTCCTCATACATACTGATGGTTGTGCTCACAGGCTTGACTCACCTCCGCCATAAAAATTTCTATCTGCTGCTCCATTCCTGTACAAGTTCTCTTCTGAGTATCCATCTCATCCTTCAGTCGGGTCCTCTCTTCCTGCAGGGTCTCTAGCTCAGACTCCATGCCCAGGATGTGTTGCTCCAGATTAGCTTTCTCTGAGCGAACCCGCTTCAGCTCGCTCTCCTGCTGGAGGAACTTCTCGTCCCATCCATCTATAGAACCAAGGAAAACATCTACTCAGTATCTACATTGAAAAACATAGTACAAACCTTATAGTCGTCAAATTTAAGCTGCTCCTACAAGACTGAACACAAACTATGGTTGCACTTGTGACTGCGGGCATTCACAACCAAATGTACTAATACATTTCAGAAAGATGTATAAAATATTACAAAAACAAATCTGTATGGTTAAATCACTTTTTCATATGCAGTAAGTCAGGAAGATAGTTACCTTTAGTCATCTCCAGTACTTCAAGCATCTCCATAACGTCAGCCAGCTGGCATTTAGATGTTTGTAGCTGCAGGGTTAAGGTCTCCCTCTCCTCTGACAGCTGAGCCAGCTAAATATGAGCACACAGCATTAATATTAACACAACAATAATACATTTCATTGTTAGCTTTGCCACTAACAGTCATGGCCAAAATACTAGCACCCCTGCATTTCTGTCAGACAACACTTCTCCCAGAAAATTGTCACAATCATGAATTCTGTGGTATTCTCATGTTTATTTCTTTGGTGTGCAGTGGAAGAAAACAAAAAAGCTGGAAAAACAGCCAAATCTGATCCATTCCACACAAAACTCCAAAAATGGACTGGACATAATTGACACCTTTTCAAAATAATCAAAAGTAGTTGCATTTCAAGCATGTGATGCTCCTTTAATTTGTAATGAGACTCACTCATTTTTGGCCATGACTGAATATATGATATTCAGCATTGTGTAGTGTAGTGTCTTCCCCCACCTGCTCAGCAAGTTCATTCTTCTCCTTGTTCAGCTTGTTTAGTTTGTGTGCCGCACCATGGGCCTCCGCCTCTGTTGCATGAAGTTTCTTCTCCAAATTTTGAACTTGGACTTCCAGTTCGGTCATCAGCTCCTTTCTCAGCGTGAGGTCAGAGCTGAGTAGGTCAGCCTCTGAGTACAGGGTCTGAAGTTCATTTTCTTGTTTTCTGATCATTTCCTTGTAGTGGTTGAGGTCATCGTGTACATGAGATGGCTCTAACATAATTACATAACAACAGAATTTATTAGTCTAATAACTTCTTTTGTTAAAATCAAACGCATCAAACCAACAAGTGTCAAGTCATAGAAAGTTGTAGTTTGGAGAAAATTTGTTTTCACATGTTCTGACAGGAAATGCTGTTATGCACCTAACACAGGAGCTCAGTATTAGACAGTGAATAAGTCCAAGAGAAAACAATTATTGCAACTGCAGCTTTAAGCACCAGTGAATTCATCATCACAAGGTGTTCACCCTTTGGTTTCCTTCAGGGAGGATATGGGGAAAGTACCTTCACAGGCTTCAGGTTTCTTTTCAGAAACATCTCTGGGACTTCTGCTGTCTGCAGGAAGCTGAAAGAAAGATTAAACAAAATGTTAAAACAATCACAAATATAGGGATGCACCGATACCAGTACCAGGTCTGATATACCATCCTCCAGTACTTGTACTCGTAAAAGCTGTCCAATGCTATGTGCCAATAGCACTTAACGGAGGCATTAGATTAACCTCACAGTGGCTGATCCAGTCATTAGGCGGTAGAGAAGAAATTGCAGTGGATTGTGGACACTTTAATAAAGATAAAAGTAAAGCCAAATGCAAGCTCTGATTCTTTCCTCTGCTGTGTCTGTTGAAGAACAATTCTTCCAAGAAAAACACGCGCATTAAACAATTTATAAATGAGGTCAGTATCTCCAGTACAGAGTTACACCAATGAGTCATGACTGAAGACAAACGGATTGGTGTAATAACTGATTTCTACCTGATCTAACGGTTGATGCTGATAGTGTAGCTGCTCCTCATTACTCCCCATTTCCTCTGCCACACATGCCTCGATCTCCTCCTCCAGCTGTTCCTGGATCATCTCTTGCTTGATGACGTCCTCATTGAAGACTGGTGTTGTCTCACTGCCAGGTTTGATGGAAATTTCATTTACTATATACATACTGTATATCATACTGTCCTAAAAAAAAATCATCTTATTTTCAGGCTAATAATTAATGTGCATTTGTGTTGAGTACAAAACTCAGTGTACCTGAATGCCTCGTGACACTGGGAAAATTCACCAGGCTCAGACACCATAGGGATCAGCTGCTCTTTTACTGGAAGGGACTCAGTATTGGTGCTTGTATCTAATGTCGGCTCTACGTCAACCTGCTGTGCTGATTCTGCTGAGGAAACCAGAAGAATTCTGTTTAAATGTACATATTCAAATTAGAAATTCTTAAAAAACAACAAACAACAACAAAAAACCCAAACACATAGTTTTACACTAACCATCAGTGTCTGTCTCATCAGGCTCCATGTGGCAGATGTTCTCTCGTGGCTTCTGGGTTTCCTGTGACTCAGAGAGCTCCTGTATGAGGCTGTGTTGCTGTCCCACCTGTTGCAGTAGTGAATCACACTTCTGCTTCAGCACAACCAGCTCCTCCTGTAGGCTTGCCAGCTTCTGATGCAGTTCAGCCTGCTCTGCCTCAAACTGACGGCTCCTGTGATACAACATATAATTCTAGCTTATACAAAAACCACTGTCAGACACACCATTTAATACATGCACCAGAGACAGGGATTGAACAATTTACTGAAGTTCAATATATTGCGATACAATAGCACCACAAAATATATTCCTTTGTCACACTATATACACTGTGTGGTCTCCATACACTAGTAACTTCATACTTTCTGTAAATAAGATAAGCTTAACAGAACACAACTCAATGAAGCTGGTTGTACTTCACATAACAAAACTGGTGCTAGAAACTGGAACAAAGGAATAAAAGACAAGTATTCTGCAGTAGGGGTGTAAACTGCAGCTCTCATCATGATACAATCATATACTGATTCTCTTTACCAATGATCCGACCACAAAATATATTCCATGATGTGATTTTGATTCTATTAGATTCAGGGGCCTGCGATCAATATCAGTTATGTACCTATTTCACACAACTAAATTTTTATTAACTGAAATGCAACAAAAGCATAATAAAATAATTTTTACTAAGGTCTTCTATTCCCTTTCAAATGCTATTTAAATTCAAATAAGGACCATTGATGACCTTCCATTTGAATATAAATGTTGGATTTTGAAGCATTTACACTGTCACACACACAGGGGTTTTGTTTAAAACGTCACATTCACACAATGTTGTGTGTGTGTCCTTTTTAATCCAGAATACTTCCCATACCCATGACTTGTTACTTTATGTGTGTATTTTTCTTGGCTGCTACAGGTCAAGCCCAAATCTCACAGGAAGCAGTTTGTCACTTGCCCCTGAACATCCCTAACTTAAAAATTCAATTATAATAGCTCAAACAAACATCAAAGCAGTTCTGTACCTCTCTCTGTTCTGCTCCTCGCTCCTCTTGTCCCTCATCTCCAGCTGCTCCCTCAGCCTCTGCTGTTCCTGCTCTGAGGACTGGAGCGAGCGCTGCATGCACTCGTTTTCCTCTTTGAGAGAAGCCACCTCACCTTCATGCCTCTCTACCCTTCGGTGCAACTGCAGCTTCTCTTCCATTACTTGATTCACACTCGACTGTAGTTTGAAGTTCTCTTCAGTTAGCTGACTGCAGTTCATTTCCAGCTGAAGCTTTTCCTTAATTACCTGATTCAAGTTAGTAAACAAATCATTTTGCTCCGAGTTTAGTTCATCAAATTTAGCCTCAAGTTGGCTTTTTTCCTCATTTACCAGGCTAAGGGTAACATCTAACTGGGCTTTCTCCTCAGTGACTTGACTAAGAGTTTTCTCAGCTTTGTGTTTCTCAGCAATCAAATGATCAATCTGTGCTTCTGTTCCCTGCTTTTCTTCGGTTAACTGCTTGACACTGGTCTGCAGCTGTCTGTTCTCCTCAGATAGTTGGTCTAGACTGACTTCCAGCTGCTTCTTCTCTGCCCTTACTTTAATCATTTCATTTTCTGCTTCCTCTTTGTCATCTGTTAACTGTCTCACTCTAGTTTCAAGGTTGTTTTTCTCCTGGACTAACAGGTTGAGACTATTGTCTTTGTCTTCAATTATCTGCCTGAGAGCTGTCTCTAACTTGACGTTTTCCTCTGTGATCTGACAGAGTTTAGCCTCTAATGCAGCAACACTCTCCTCAAGCTGGTTTCGTTTGACAGCATCCTCTTCCAGACGAGTTATTTCACAGCTCCTGTCAAATAACTCCTCTTTAGCGGTGACATACTGTGCCTCCAGCACAGAGTTCTGGGACTGGACCTCCTCTAAGCGGGCTTCCAAGACAGAGACCTAAAAAGGTTACAGAATTTTTATGTAATCCCATTATGGAAAATGAAAAACTTACAAATTTAAGACTACAGAAATGTACTATAATATTAATCTCCACATTAGGTCTACTGACTGTGGCTTAGAACTCTTTCTGACAGACCTGAGATTTGCCATCCTCCAGCCTGGCCTCCATGTCAGACATTTGGGCCTTGTTGTGAGCAAGCTGAGCCTCCAGTGACTCTGCATTTCCCTTCAGCTCCTCCACCTGATGAACAAAGAAGTTCATGGTGGTCTCATTGTCCTCCAGGTCCATTTGCAGCATCTCCATCTGCACCTTTATAATGAATAATGAAATAGGTAATGCAAATTATTAAAATGACTGTACTTCATTTGAAGACGACCTCCTTGGAGCTACCACTTGTTACAATACTGAGTCAGGCAGTGTTTATATTACTGTCTATAGCTTTTTATGTGTTGTTTTTATATCTGTATGATATGTTAAGTGCTTTGGTCAGCTGTGCTGTGGTAAAGCGCTATATAAATAAAGTTGAGTTGAGGCAAGACTAACATAATAGAGTAGTGTTTTCACTACAATATAACTAAGAACATATTAGTAACCAACCTTAATTTTGTTCATGGCGACCATCTTCTCCTTCAGGAGGTCTGAGGTTTTGGCTTGCTCTGCCTCTGCTTTAATCAGCTTCTCCTTCAGACCCTTGATGGTGTTGTCTCTTTCTTCCAAGCCGCATGATGCAGCAGACAGAGTCGTCTTCATGGTCTTGATCTCCTCTTGACAAGAGCTTGATGCTGCTTTGGCAGCAGCAGCAACTGACCGCTTTGCAGCTTCGAGCTGTTCTTTGAGGCTCTTCTCTTTCTCTAGGAAATTTTCAATCTCCAAAGCATGACTCTGGAACATTTTGCTCTTCTCCTCTGTGACATCTTTAACCTCTTTCTCCAAAGCAGAGACCAAGATATTTTTTTCTGTCAGGGTGTTCTCCAGGTTGGACTTGATTTCTATAGTGGAGGAGTGACTTTGCTCAAGCGCTTCTAGAGACTTTTTAAGATCAGCGTGGGACTGGTTGACCACATCCAGTTCATTCCTCAAGACTAGAAGCTTCTCTGCTGCATCTCTGTTTGCAGCTACGTTTTCCTCTAAGCGAGATATCTGCTCCAGGAGGTGGTTGGTCTTCTCAGTCTGAGCGTGCTGGAGGATCTTAACAAGAAACAGAAGAATAAAATTAAACCTAATATCTGTTGAACAACTACAGTGGTATGCACAAGAAAGTCTGATTATGTTAAACTAATGGCAACACCGTGGACAAATATATGGCTAAATATTTATAAGATTTATATTTTGGTATTTTGAATTTCACTGTTAAATAAAAAGATCAAATAAAACACTGAAACCCAATATAAGTGCAAGACATTTTACCTCTGCTTCTTTCTTCATCTCTTGCACTAAATTTTCCAACTCAGCCTTTTGGTTCTCCAGAGACAACATCTGAGCTTCTGCCTCCCTGATCTCCTTCTCCTTCTCTTGTGTCTGACTCTGCTGATCCTTCAGCTCCTTTTCTAACCATACGAGCTCTTCTGATTGTTTCTCGTACATCTTTTTGTCTTCCTCTTGTTTGTCTGACAGTGTCTTAACTTGATTCTGCAGCTCAGTTCTCAGTTGCTCTTGAATCTTCAGGAGCTGCTCCACAGAAATGACCTGAGACATGAACAGAAGATTCAGCTTGAGCTTCACTTTAAAAATAAATAAATAAAATAAAAAAATAAAATAAAATAAAATGTAGCGAACAATATGAAAGGAACAAAATGAAAAGGCACAGGGTAAAACATAAAAATAAGGTCAACAGAACAGATTTAATGTGTCTCTGAAATGAGAAAACTACACTCCGGCAGACAAACGGATAAATATTAATTGTATAATTGTAATTAACAGTACAGTAATAATAATAATAATAATAATAATACAGCAGTGGGTAAAACGTTTGTTGCACACCAGTAAAACTGACCTGGTCTTTGTTGAGGAGTAGCTCTTGCTGAGCCTCCTCCAACCGCAGCTTGATCTGCTCCGTCTCTTCATCCTTTGCTGAAACACTCTCCTCACACTTCTTCAGTAAGGCCGCCTTCTCTTCCAAGAACCTGGTAGAATTAGACAGAAAAGGAGGAAAACTTTTATGTTAAAAGCAAGGTATACATATTTTAGCTCCTTGGAAACAATGGAGACAGTGTAAGGTATCAAGGCATCTTTTTTATTTTTTTTTCTACTGTGGGTGTAGTTATTAACCTCTTAAACCCTGCAAACTCATGTTGCACAGTGACAGTGAAGAAGGGTGGAATTGGCACCTCTTAGACACAACCTCGGGAAAGCAGCGGTTGGATTTATTGCAGGGCTGTTGTCTCGGAAAATGGTTAATAGAGAACAATGAACTAAAGAACAAATAAAATTCCCACCTAGTACTCTGCTCCTCCTGCTGTGCAGTGGCCTGGGCCAGCTGTTCTCTCAGCTGGCTGATCTCAGCCTGGCCCAGCTCTACAAGCTGATCTTTGGAGCGGACCAAGTCGCAGGCTACCTGGTGCTCGTCACGCAGCTGTGTATTTGTCCTCTCAGCCTGCTCTGCTCGAGTTATTTCCTTTTGCAGCTGCAAATCGAGGTGGCGAAAAAAAAAAAAAAAAAAAAAAAAAAAAAAAAAGACATATAGGAACTATTCCTTTTTTATTCACTGGATTTTAATTATAACGCTTTAGCTCCAGTCAAATTCAGTGTTACTGCATATCCAATATAAACATATGGATGGATTTCTCTTAGTGGTGATTCTGAATTTGTATTCATTTTGCAAGCCTTTGTCAAGTTTCTTGACTTTGTAGGTGTTTGCCTCTATTTGTACCCATTTGTAGTTGTTTGAGTCTTTGTGGTCATTTTCGCTTGCCATCATTTTCCATCTATTTATCCCTTTATCCTGTTTACTCATAGCCTTACGGAAGAACATTGAACATGCACACAGAGCTACTGCACTAAAGTCAAATTGCTTATGTTTCAACACACCTAGCCAGTAAAGCCAATTGTGATTTTGCATGCATTTGTAGAAGTTTTGCATGTCCTTTTCAAGTTGTTAGACTAAATTTCCAACAACGTCTTCAAACAGCAGCTCTGACCCAGGGGCCTCTGGGCCTGTGCATGCTATGCTTGTTCAGTAATGTATCCATGAACAGACTACAATCTGGGTCAAGATAAAGGGCAATTCAACAATGGTATCGATTTTTTTATCAACTGATTCCATGACAAAACAGGGAGGTCTGCCATTTTTAAACATTTGATATTTTAAAATGTAAAAAATTTTTCAAAATAGATGTTCTGAGGGTTCACTAACATGACAGAGCATAACACAAGGCTAGGATTCCATTTCCAGTGAATATCTCTGGTTGTGAGCATTTTAGTCAATAACTATGATTCTTCTAGGTCCCTTATGTTTGCACAAAGAACTTTGGGAGCACAAAACTTACTGTAAGGCGTAGAAAATAAGCAACACAATAAAAATCACCTGAGCTTCGAGCTGTACCACTTGCACACCAACATTCTCCAGGTCTTTAGCTTGCTTCTGTTCAGCCTCAGAGAGCTGAGACTGCAGTTCCTTGTACCGGAGCTCTCGCTCCTCCAACTCCATGCTTTTGTTGAGGAGTTCTCCCTTCAGTGAGTCGATGTGAGCAGATAGCCTGGCCTTGTCTCCCTCTGCACTTACAAGCTGCTTCTATAATGAAAGGAAATGTATTTTGGGTCTAGACTATTGTCAATATTGCTTGAATCTTACAATAAATTATATTTCTTACATGTCTCTAATCCTTCATGGCATTATATCACACATTTTCATAAATGTTATAATGAAGAACAAGAGCGCTGTGCAATGACAACTTTGGGGGCTGCACCATATCAAACCACTTCTCTCAGCACACATACATGCATATTAAATATTCTACCACAAGTGTGTGTGTTCAGTATAAAGATGTCAGTCTGCAAAAAGCAATGTGATAGGTCTTTCCTTAAGCATCATCTTTACACTAAGAGCAAAAAAGGGAAACACCACACTTACCTTAAATTCCTCATTAGCCTCATTCAGCGAGCTGAGACTGTTCTCCAACTTGCCAACTTGGTCAGTGAGCTTCTTCTGCACAGCTTCAGTTTCCTCAATCAAGGTCTTCTTCTCTTTCTTCCACTCCAGCAGAGTTTGATGTTCTTGTTTCAGTTCCTTACACTCATTCTGACTCACAGCAAGGTTGGATTTCAGCTCTTGTCTCTCCTTCTCCACAACTGTCATCCTGTTGTTCAGCCTCTCTGTCTCTTGTTTCTGTTCCTGCAGCTCATTCCGAGATCTACAGTGTGATAAAAACATAATGCATTGAAACGCTACTGTAGGTAAATATCATGGATAAAAAACAAACAAAAACTTCTCTTTTCTTTCAAAAGAGAGACCGACACTGTTTTTGTACAGTAAAACTGTTTACCGGTCATGTCTGGTCTCTGCATCAGAGAGAGTCTTATTCAGGTTTTCCAGCTCTCGGGCTGAAGCCTGCGTCTGCTGCTCCAGTTTTGACTTAAGTCTCTTCAGCTCTTCATTCTGTCCCTCTGATTTTGCTGAGCAGCAGAAAGAGAAACAATTTAAAAACTGAGATAAACTCATATAATAGCTAAAATGACTGCCACCCTCCATCACTGCCATTCTTACTGTTCATCTACCTTTGAAGTCATCTAGTTGTCCCTGGGTGCGTTTGAGGCTCTGCTCGACACTCTTCTTCTCTTCCTCCAGCTGAGACAGGCGCCTGCTGCTCTGGTCCAACTGGACAGTCACACTGGTCTTCTCTTTCTGTAGTTCCTAAAGGGAGAAGGGAAAGTGGACAGAACATAAGTAGCAGCAAAAGATGAAATGAGTGGAGAACGACATGAGAGGTGGTAGGAAAAAAAAGGGAGGGCCTGTTTGTAATGTTAAGACAAAAACAAAGTGAAACCTTTACATTTTGCTAAACTGATATTTGGTGGTATTTTGACAATATTTCACCAGGTGGCAGATGACTGTTCATACATTAAAGATGAAACTCATAATCAGCAGACTCACTAGTGAGTTGTCAATGGACAGTTGCAGTGGATGAACATTCAACCAAACCAACCCACCTCTACTTTCTTGCGGAGGTCCTGCTCTTTGGTCTGGCTGATCTGGAGGCTCTGCTCTGACCTCAACAGTTTCTGTTTCTGCTCTTCCACCTCCTTCTCCATCTGTTTCTTTTGGAAAGACATCTAGAAAAATGACCAAGGGGAGACACACATCAAACAGCACATCAAGATGTACATACAAGAGCATAACTAATCAAATCTGAGAAATATGACAAATTCCAGTCATCCTTTATCAAAACTTTTTTTGTTCTGCAAAATAAAAAAAATCTATTTCAGCCTTACCAGCAGCTGGCATACTATGCGTGTAAAGTGAAATAGTCAATACTTGATCAGTAAAATGCATTACAAATGTGAAACAGCAGAAACCATGATAAAGTCACTTAATCACTCCTCTACATTTTGAACTATATTCTACTCCAGCTAAACTGATTCACAAAATTGATGAAATGTGGGCCAATTGCACTACTGTTCTTACAAGCATCATCCTGATTAAACAGTCACTAGAATTCCATGGTGACATGTCCCACCCCCTGGTTCACTGTCAATGTAGATGGCAGTGTGACGCAAGAAAGAACATGAGACGAAGGAACAGAAAAGTCCAAAGTAAAAACATTATGTGTCTCTATTTCTTCAGGACATTACATCACCTTCTCCATGTCAGCCTGCAGTACATTGTAGTCTTTTTTAGACTGTTGGATTTCTTGTGTTAACTTGGTTCTGGTCTGGTTCAGCTGCTGTTCCAAAGCCTGGTGGGAGCTCTGTAGCTGTGCCAGCTCCTATACAGAATACAACAAACACACAAGTTTTTATTAAAATAAAATAAACAGTTAAAATGTCTGATAAAACCTAAACATGTTGGGGGCCCAATGATGGTATGACGCCATACCTTCTGACTGTCTCTCTCTTGGTCCTTGAGTTTCTGCTCCAGAGCTCGTCGGCAGCTTTCAGCATTGTGCCTCTGACAGCTGAGCTCCTCCGTGACCTGTTTCAGCTTCTGCTCAAAGGATGAACACTAAAACAATCCACAGCAACAGTTTAATCATCTCTGCCAGTCATTTACATGTTTCATTTCAATCCAAGTCTCTGGCTAAACTATGTAACCAAGCAGACATAAAACAAAAACAATCTTGCTACAATAATAAAGTCTCTATGTACCAGTAATGGAATCCTACCTTGGCCTCAACCTGCTGGTGTCTGTCTGTGGCCTGACTCAGCTCATAGCTGGTCTTGGCCAAGTCTCTGTCCCGTTCAGTCAGATCTTTACGTGCCTGGTTCAGTTGAGATTGTAGTTCCTGCAACTTAGAGACCTGGCTACGAATCTCCTTCTCCTGACTGGACAGATTCCTCTCCAGCTCTGACACCCGGCTACGCAGCTCTGATGACAAAACGGTAAACCTTAAAGCTCTGTTGCTGGACGTGATTAGAATGTAAAACTTGAAGAAACCCATTTTTCTGAGGTAGTGGAAGTGCAAAACAAAAGGACACCTAATATTTTATGGAAAAGATGACAAGCACTAAAGATATTAACTTGAGAAATGCATCATGAACAGTGCACCTTGATTGAGAATCTTAAGCTGCTCCATCTGTTGGGAGGATCCACTGGGACTCTGCACTGTTCTGGAACAGCTCATTCTCTGGCTGGGTTTGATAGGGGTCTCCTCGTGGGCATCCCACAGGGATGTCCCCCGCCTCTTCAGAGGTGTTTCCATTGCATCATGGCAGTGACGATTGTGGGCCTGATCTTGCTGTTGCCATGGGAATATGGAAGATCCAGCTTGGCGGGCAGCGATGTCCTTGTGATTTACACTGACAGATGACTGATTCAACAGCTAGAAGACAACAGACAAGTTAACATCATGCCTTTACAGCACTTAATAAACATAAGTAATTTACTCACTTTGACTTGCAGGACTTTGAGCTCATTCTCCAGCCTCTTTCTTTCTTCTACCTCCTGGCTGTATTTCTCTTGAAGCTCCTCTATCCTATTATCTATGAAACACATACACAATGTACATGTCAGGGTAAACTGAAAAACTCCGCCAGACATAAAGTCCCTAATAGATGATCACTGAAATTTGCAACAACAAATGTCCTTTAAAATTTTTACAGCCACACAAAAATACCATAGAGAGCCTGTGGAAAGCATATAGCTGGAAACCAATCAACTGAGGTATAAGAAAAAAAAAATCTAATAACATGAATTTAAAGCACAAGTTTTGAGACAAATTGCAATACCTTGTTGTCTGTGGACTGGGACAGGAGCTGGAGTAGAGAAGCTTTTCTGTGGTGTAGTGTAAGGCTGAAGTTCAGATGAGGAGGACGACAAGGAAGAAGAGCCAGCGGGCTGAGAACGATCCAGTTCATTTTTGTACCTGAGCATTAAAAAAAAACAAAAAAAAACAAACAAACAAACAAAGAGTGTCATTCAGGATTTGAAATCTGTTCACCTAGTCAGCTTTCTAGTCATTTAAGCACAACACATTCAAAGCACTGTGCCAGAGGAGCTACATTTACAAGTCCATGCTTCTTACATTCAAACTTAAAAGTGCATATGAACAGACAAAAGTGAACTCACTTCTTGAGCTCCTGCTCCAGACGTTCTATGGTCTTCCTGCAGGAGCTAAGCTGACCCTCCAGGTAGCTCACCTAGATTCAGGAACAGGATTCAGTTGGGTTCACACATAGTTAAAAATACAGACTGAATTCAAGATACATATAAATCTGAGGTTCATTTTCTTCTTTTGCATACAAAGCAGTTGATTGTGCCCTGGTGATTAGATTGTCCACTCGACAGCTATATAGTACACAACAGTGAGCTGCTATCCAGTTACTGTGTTACATTCTGGTTTTAATAGACATACTGGTTAGAACATGCGATCTGATTATCATTGAACTCACAAATACAAACATCTGGTTAGCACACAACCAGTTATCTTTCCTCCATTTATTGAACACAACCATTACATAATCTGAGCTGAAGGGAAACGCACAGTGCATCTCTACTGGGTTAAAGTTTTCTTTGACTGAAGTCATTTTCTTTTAGATTTACTTTGATGTTTGTGGTGAGTCCTGCTTCATCATGAAACTTCTACTGAGCTTCAGCTAGCAGACAGCCACCCTGACATTATCCTGGAAGATAACGATGATAAACTTGGGAAGTAAGTTTTCCCTTGATGATAGAAAGCTGTCCAGGCCCAGAGGCAGCAACAATTCAACATTAGTTTCATCGGTAAACAAGACATTTTCCTGGCAATGTTGTAAGTCATGGTGGTCTTTGGCAAATGTCAGCTGCATAGTGGTATTTTGTTTGGAGATCAGCGTGTAGTGTCCTGAAACTATACGCCATGATTTGCATATGGCAGATTCTTCAGCAGAGATTTTAACTATTATCAACAATTGCTAACTCCCATTGTACTGAATGAATTTCAAACTAAATATCAATAAACTGCAGTAGAGATTTCTTTCTTTCTCAGTGACCTGCTGCTCTTTGACTCCGAGGTCATGGGCGGTCTTTTGACGGGCTTTTTCCAAAGAGTCACAGGACTCGACTAAAGACTGGTTCTCTCTTTTCAAAGCAGAGATCTCAGTACGTTCACTGTCCACCTGTAGAAAGAGAGACACTGGTAATTAATACATGTATTTCACTAATTTTGTAAAAAGCTCTTCAAGTGTGTGTTTTCACATCTGACAATCAACTTGTCTTTTCAACAGGAGATTCAATATAGCTAATTTATCTACACTTTTAAGTCCATTCATCCATTCCCCTTCAGCAATGACCTTCTGTTTCTGCTTTTGCAGGGCAGCCTCTATGGAGTCCAGCTGAAACTGTTTCTGGGTCCGTTCCTTCTTTAGTTTATCCAGCTGGACCTCCATCTCCTGGATCTTCTGCAGAGCTCTGGGTGGAAGTCCATCCTTCCACTCCTCCACCGCCCAGCTCATGGTTAACAACCTGACCAAACAGACATTTTATTTAAAGGGGGAAACAGCACCAATAGTTACTCTGCAAACAGAATTAACACTAATATGAACAATTAGTAAAGTTTAATCGTAAATCACGTTAAAATTACCCTATAAGAAACCCATATCTTCCTTTAGATATATAAAACCGGGTATTATTAAACATACGTTAGAGTTAATTCGTGAACGCTGGTTCTACGAAGAGAACGACAATAACACTAATGTTAACATTTGCATAGCGTTAATTGACACAACGTTAATTCATGGCATTTTGCTTTATAACACTGTTAACGTAAAAACTGAGATGAGAGAACCTACTCTAATAAACTGGTTAACCTATTACTTTCTTCTACCTTTTAAAATTGTGAGAGCATAGTGAACTTAGCACATATTAAATAACTACGTAGCGTTAGCTAACGTTGCGTTGTTTTAAAGTTAGTGGTATTATTTTTAGCGAACTAACGCCAACATTAGTTAAACACACCTCTGGCATTTTTAGGATGTTAAGATTAATTTGAAGTGGACCGTAAACTTTACGTTACGTTAAAGACACGTAACAGTTTCATTGCGTTTTAGTTAACCCAACGTTAACATTGCCGTGTTGAGGTACCGTAACTAGCGTTATGACAAGTAACGTCAGCTAATGGTAATCTTTACTTTAATCCTTATTTTAACGTTAAATTGTATCTAAAATGAAGTCTATAATGGAGATTGAACATACTACTTACTTTGGGCGCGATGCTATCACATACACACTTTGTACTCGTTAGAAAATTCAAATTTTACCGGACGAGATCACAAATACACTCAACTCCACGGCCATTGGCTAACACTTGTGACGTGGGCGTGCAACGCCTCTGATTGGCTTAATATTGTCTCAACAGTGCCACCGCTTGGTGTGACCTTGTAAGTACAGATCACAAACAGTAGGCTGAGATGGACCTCTGAAAAACAATTAGCTGAATATTTGAAATGAACACATGCATATATATTTCAAAATAAGTGCCATACTGTCATTTATTGAGTTCCATTGATATAATACAGAAAATCATATGCTCACTTTAGTTATGCATTCCAATAGAATAACATTCATGCCTGATAAAGTAATAGTTTATTACAGAAACAACAGAAAACATGAGTGACCTTTCAGTGTTGTCATTGGTTTGCTACATGCAGCATGAGTATGGATTTTGTGTTACCTCTTGTGCCACAGGTTTTAACTTAACACAGAAAAAGAAAATAGATCATGCATTTTCTTAGTGCCTGACCAGAGACTAAAAGCTCAAATCTGGTAAACCATAGGGTATAGATGTTATTTTTGGCTTGAGGCACCTACAAACCCTCTTAGGGTCCTTTTTTGTAAAAAATTATACACAAAGATGTAGAACAGAAATGGTGCTTTTGGATTAACAATGCAAAGGTGTAAGGCAGGCACCGTCAAGATGCGTTTTGCAGGTTACAAAAATAGTCACCTTTGCAGGACCTGCTACAACTATGTCCAAAGACAACTCATAACAATGGACTATTTTGAATCCTCTGTAACCTGCATTCATGTTGTACATACAACATGACCCATAGTAAACAAGAGGGAGATGCTACAGGTATTAAAAACAAAGAAATCAGAGCTTTGACTTTAGTTCCTCTGGCAGGGCACCATGCAAAAACTGCAGGCAGACCAAATGTCCACTGACAAAAACTGGTAGAAATGAAACAAAACATGCTTATAGGTTTGCCATTTTGACATCATTTTGTCACAAAACTGTACAAAATTTGAGTGCAATAAGAACCTTTCAGTAAGGCCCAGGTGATGGTTTGTGCATGCTCAGACTTATGTTACATATGATGATTTAGTCAAACCTACAGCAAAGATAAAACTACAGTTTTACAACCTGTAACTTCTACCCCACACACATGATTTCAGGGCCAGTCACATTAAAATTTTCTTGTCAATATGATTTCAGTACTCATTCTTGCTGAAGGTACTGTTTCCTTAAAGTCACCATATTGCCAGAATAGTTGCTATGCACTTGAGTAATCTCCGTTCATTTATTTCACTTGTGCAAACAGGAACCAACAACTAAAGCTGAGATTAAAGGGAGATGCATTCCCTTTTTGAAGAAAGATTTCATTCATTCATATTGACTATAAAGTATATGCTGAAGATAACCTTCCCCCTTATCTGTTCAATAAAATGTTAAAGGTATATTTTATCCAGTCACGCTGCATATTAATATTCTGCCCACTGCTGCCATGTCGATTTTCTTCCCAGGATAATGACAATATGGTGCTTCTTAGAAAACACACAAGGTACAATAATGTATCTCTTGACAAAAGCTACAGTGTTGCAACTTTTTTCCTGAGAGTAATGGGGCTCTGATCCAGGATCACTGGTCAGGGTATAGTACTGATAACTTCACTGAGAGTTAACTGGCCTCAGATCAGCAGCCCTGTTTAAGCGTACGCTGTGAGTAGAGAATAGCTGGTTCCTTGTCAGTAAAATGCATGGCCCTTTTGGTCAACAAGCCTCATATGGAAGGAAAGAAAAAAAAAAAACACACACACACAATAATAAAACATGCGACCCTTTGCTGATTCTTTAAAAACAGTGTAAGACAAGCCGATCAAACCACTGATTACTCGCTCACGAATAGTTCTTTGTGTTCTCTTCACGGTTGCTACAGAGTACCTGATGCATGGTCAGTAAACGTTTTTCTTCACAGTTTACACAAAAATCAATGTAGCCATAAAATCTGTTGCTGAACATCTGGTAGAATAAAATGCACCGATTGTGAATAAACAGCAGTGCCCTCTGTAGCATCAACTCAACATTTTGTACAGAATTTCAAATCATAAGGAGCAACTGCCAGGAGAAAAGCTGTGCAGCCAAAACTGCTGCAACGTGGTCTGTTTAATGGGTCCACAGAAGACAGTGAATGATTTCAGAGTCACAAAGAAAAAAATGGGCAAAAATCACTTGAGCGTACACAGCTCTCACATGAAAGCTTAGTTTCATCCAAAAGGCAGCTTTAAAGGCAATGTTAAAAGTTTTTTTCCCCTCCGCTGATCCTTTTTTTGATTTATAATATGGGTGTTAAATGGGTTTAATGAGCATCAACACACAGAAACAACATTTACAGATAAAGTTCAAAGTTAGAGCTGTAAGTATTTTGGAAAATTTTTTCATTCCAAAAATCCTAATTTCTCTGCTTCTAAATCCAGGTCTGACAGGAAGTAGATACAAATAAAAAATGTGATAATCCTCAGTCAGAATATGACGACACAGATGTGGGGAGGAAAAAGTAACTTGGCCTAAATAGAGGCAGGAAAATAAACAGTCAGCAATGAAAAAGTTTTTAAAAAGAGGTATATGATGCATGCCATGCAGTTGTGTTCTGTGTATTTTTGTTGTCTTTAGAGAAGCTCCTCACTCGAGTGCCTCTGCTTTACTTCTGCTCCTCAATTTCTCGTTTGACTTCTGCTACATAATGGTGGTCTTTACCATGAGCCACCTCCATGATGGTTAATGCCTGGAAACGGGAAAAAATGTATATATATCACAGACATGCTCTTAATATGACAGTTGACCAAACAGAGTATAGAATGTGGTTACATCCCAAAACAACCATGCAGCTTACAACACCAACATACACTGATGAGTAGGGGTATAACAATCCATCAATCTGGATCGATACAGATCAAACACCCCATGATCTGATGACAAAATAAATCAAAATATAAACATCAATGTTTTGTGTGCTTTTATTTTGCCAGCCAGCCAAATACATACATATGCGTTTCTGGAGAAGTGGTGTTCTTTTCAAACTGGACAACAAGCGCCAGGCGGTGCAGCTAGCCCTCTGAGAGTGGGAATTCACACTAAAAGTGAGATGTGAGCAAAGCACAAACTACTGAAGCATTTGATCTGTTCGGGGGCGGGGGGGGATCTCACATGTGTCTCAGAGTCAGTGTGGACAGACATTTCAAAGATTAGAGTTCTATCTGTTGTGTGAAAAGGGCACGTGACAAAATTCTTGCTATGAGAAGTGGCCTTGGCCTGTAGCAGCCAAGAAAAATACACAAAAAGTAAGAAGCTGCGGGAATAGAAGTATTCTGAATTTAAAAGGACACAACAGCAAGTGTGAATGTTAAGTTTTAAACAAAACTCCTACTGAAATGTAGGAAATATGTTTTTTCCAGCTTTTTTTGTGTGTGAGAATGCAAATGCTTCCTATCTCAAAAAAACAAGATGAATTGGAAGATCATCATTGGTCCTTGTTTGTATTTACATAGCAACTGAAAGTGAACAGAGGAGCTCAAATTTAACAGTTATACTTCAGTTATATTTTACTTATTAAAAATATAATTGCGTGAAATAGGCAGATAATATCGTTTGATATTGATCGCAGGTCCCTGAAACGAATTGAAATCACATGGTGGCTTATTTTTAAGTATTGGCAAAAATCAGATCGCTGGCAAAGAAAACCCATATAGGATTGCTTCCTGATGAGAGTGGCGATTTACACCCCTATTGAAAAGTCAGTTATGGGAATATGTAGGCCAAGGCTTCACTTGCCTCAAATGTCATCGCTTGCTTAAGTCCACTGGTTGCTCTGACTGTATTTGTCTCTCACAGCCAACTCTTCCTCACATTTTCTGTGTTGTTGCCCTCTTACTTGGAAGCCTTCAACCTATCAATATACCAATGGCCCACATGTCTGCTAATGTACCTTGTTCAGAGCTTTTACTCCTTGTGTCTTCTTCTCCAGCCCCAAATAAAGACGTCCCAGCTTCAGATACATAGATGCCACATTCAGAGAGTAGGCTGGGTAGTGTACACTGCAGAGACAATACATCAAGATGAGCAGCAAATGTGAGAACACGAGACGAAATCTATAATTAACACTACAATTAGTTTAATTGCAGTGCTACAAAAGTTCAAAACATATCATGCTGGAGGAGAACAAAATGAAAAAATAAAACACACTGAAGTAGATGTGGCTGAGTGCTATGTACCACAGAGGCATCATCGCAATTGGCAGCATAATAAAGGAGCATAATAGGTTGTACTACAGTGAGTGTGTGTGTGTATATATTGTAGGTAGAATTAAGATAAACACTTGTTTTTGTATAGAAAAAAACATTATTCTAAACTGCAAAGCATGGTTGACAAATGAATAAAACCTAAAAGAGGAGTTAAATCTTGAAAATCCAGAGGGAGTGATCCGGTTAACTATGTGCACAGTTGCTCTGTCTCTAGAAAATGCACCTCTAGAGGGGTTTATAATCCACTTGTGACTGGCCAGCAGCACTGATTGACCTGTCATAACCGTGCTACTGCTGCTGTGTAGATTTCTCACAGATCAACTTACCTATAAGGCTGAATGATCTTCTCTCCATAGCTCATAGCTCCATCCCAGTCCTGCATGTAGAGACAGACACCCATGGCCTGATACATCATGTGCAGCATGTAGACATTGGTCTCGGCAAATATAGCGCCCATCTTCTCCAGGCTTAGTTCACACATCTCCAGCAGCTCACTGGGAGGTGCCAGAGAGTCAAGAAATAATGGCATGCCATAGGGAATAAGAGGAGGAGGCTGGGAAGTAAGTGACAAGTCAGACTGTCTACATTTGTAAATCAAAGAAAACAGGAGCAGGACAGTGAAACGGGGTGAGGGGCTGGAGGAACACAATTATAATCAGAAGAACAGGATATTCTTGTAGTGTTTGGCTCTCCTGAACTCCTCGATGACATTCCTTGCGTAACGCACCATGGATCGGATTTCCTCTGGTTCTGGTGGAGAACTCAACTTCCTGATTTCCATTTTTGCTTTGTCCTAGAGAGAGATGTAAAGACAAGAAAAAGCTCTATGGTGACATATCCTACATAAGATGCACCAAAAGCTTCAAAGACATTATGCAGAAAGAACTATGGCCCCACACAGGGTAAGACTGCTGTACAGTACGACACACTGTGTCCTAATATCTTACTAAGTTTGAACAGGTTTTAAGTACTATGCTGTGAGTTCACACTGGACAGCTAAAAAAAATTTGATAAATGCAAATATGTAGGCACAGGTGGTGTTGATTTACTTTCCGACAATGCACAATGAAAGCTACTCACAGTTGGAAATGACTACCACTACAGTACGTGCATCAACAAAAGCATTGGTCCTGTTGTTGGTACAGTGAAGACATGGACCTGCTGCATTTTCCAACAGACCTGCAGACTGATGCTGATGAGAGACCTTCTGGTATATTTCTCAAATCAACAAGCCAAGTTTCCATCACACTGTATGAAAATGTCTAGGCTTCAAAACGGTACCTTAGACTTGGTGGTGCACTCAGTGCACTGACATGTGAAGAAGTAGGAATCCAACAACCTTTCCTTCCTGTCCTCTGTTGGATAGAGCAGGTCTATGTAACTGTTAAAGATCTACAATGAGACAGAGAGAGTACAGTGAACAAAGTGACACAAAAAGACCATTGTGCACCAATCAAAACAAACATCAGCATTTCTGTGAATTTATTTGATCTTAGAATTGCTGTAACTGAGAAGAATCATTGTTGGAATGCTTGTTTGCTTACCTCCTCCCCAGGGTTTATCTCTTTAACAGCTCTAACCTCAGCCACTGTGCCTTTATAGGTCACTATGACATTAGGACTACAGCTGTGATTCATCAGTGCTACACTGGTTGGAAGAACAAGGAACAGTGGAAAAGGTTAAAGAAACAACTATTGTGAAATGACAGAAAGGTGATAAAGGCATGACATTTAGCAGCTTTAAGACATTGAGAGTACATGATGAGTATGTTGCTCATATATTATAAACACAAAAATACTAAAGTAATAAAATCTGAAGGAGCTAGGAATTAAACAAACTGAAAAGAAATGCAACATTGATCTGAGATAAAGACAGAGGACGTATAGGGATACAAGTACAGACAGAGGGGGAAAAAGAAGAAGAAACCATTTAATCAAATGTTTTAAAATGCTGCAAATACTGTCTTTACCAGTTAAACTACTGAAGAGATGGACTGTTAAACAATGATGTGCTGACTTGGACTACCTACTCAGGAAAAACAGCTGATCCCAGATGGGAGAGTTCCTCATCCTCTATGGTAAAACCATTACAGTTCACCTGTAGATGCGCAGAAAACAGTAAAGAAAAGGAGGGACAAAGAAAGAGAGAAAGGAAGACACAAACAAGTGGAGACAGATAGGACAAAAGGGTGAGTAATATGATAACGCACCTTGAATCACCCTCTACTCTACTGTCTTGAACCCACCAGTTTTTAGAGTAAGATTAAAGATAATACTAATGCTGACTGAGACCTGGTAAGTAAAATTTATTACACTGACTATGTATATACATAAATATGGCCAAAAATATTGGCGCCCCTGCATTTCTCTTAGATAACGCACCACTTCTTCCAGAAAACTGTTGCAATCAAATTCTGTGGTACTGAAAACACATCAGAAATTGTATCAGACAATGTACTGAAGTGGGCAGCAATGAGTCCAGATCTAAATCCCGCAGAGCACCTGTAGAGAGATCTCAAAAGAAAAGCTGGGAAAATGAACCCTTCAAATCTGAGAGAGTTCTGTGTGGAATGGATCAGATTTGGCTTTTTCTCTCTGCTTTTTATGTTTTTTCTCCCTCTCTCTCTTTTTAAGATGGTAATTTTCTGGCAACAAAGCTGCCAGTATTATCATATTTTACTGTACACATTTCACCTGATAATGTACAGCTTGTTGCAATCCAAGTGTTATCCAGTGTCACCTGTGCAAAGAGTTCAGTAAGAGCCTGATCGTCGGGGAGGTCACTGATGTGTCTGGAGTAGAAGTGATGCAGTGCTGCTATGTCTGCCTGGTTCATCTCCTCCTTCTCACTGTCCATCCTATTTAAATCTGGAAGAGGCAATGAAACACAAACAGGAAGAGTAAGTGCAACAAAAAAGGAATAAAGAGGTGGTAAGAAAGAACAGAGACAGAAAGTGAAGAGTAAGGTGAGATGCAATGGACCACTAGTGGGACTTCAGGCTTCGAGTCTAGTTAACAGTTAGAGGCAGGTTTGAAGCAGAACTGTATTATTTTTTGCAATTGTTTTGGCAAATACACAATTTTAGTCACCTTAGTGTATGAACACAACCACTGGGAACAATTTCACTTGTGTTTTAAGACTCAAAAAAACTTGAAAAATCACATTAAGTAATCACAGGTTTTTAAATAATCATGGTTTAAAAGTGAGTTGCCTATGCAGTACATGCGTTAATACCCAAGAGTGTCTCAGTACAATCAGAGTCTCTCAGAGAAGGTTGTATACCTTGCTAAAGGGCAAAGTGGCAGTAGTAATTAACAGAGGAGAGAGAACTTGAAATTACAGCACCAGAATCTGGGGATTTAGGTCCCAGTGCTGTGCAGACTTAGAATGAATGAAAGAGACTGTACCAGGACTGGCAGCTGCAGCAGTCATTACTACAAGTGCAGAGACACAGGAACTAAATGCAACTAAAAGTGCACATATGTAAATAAGAACACACACACTTACGGGATTCAAACTCCTGGAGCAGTAGCAGCCTTTCTGAAGGGGTGCGCTCTGTTGTGACTCTCTGCAACATGAAAGACACATGAGATCATTCTAGACAAAAAACAGAATCTCCAAAATAAAATAAAAAATATTCAAAAGGTGCTTTCACTAAGATTTTACACACTGATAATTTCAGTGAAAATGGGTCAGGACCCGGTGTCTCTCAGCTACACACCCCTCCATGACCTTCTGCTGCATACGGCCCTTCTGTTGTTGTTCCAGCTTCTCTACCCTGTGACGTCAAAGTACGGTCTGTAAATTAACCCCGCCTGTCACCTAATGAAGTCAAGTCAAGTCATTTACTAATATGGAGCCATGGAGCAGCTCTGGGCAGCTAAAAGTCTGAACCAGTGGCTACCAGAGTAAAGAGATGGCGCCTTTTGAACAGAGAGAGTGGGACAAAGAAAAAGCAACAACCAGGGTTAACATCAGTTTGGCGTTTTGACATGGAGAGGGGTAAAAGAAGCCAAAGGGGAAAGATTAGATTCAGATAAGGCATTGTTTTGATTACATTAGTGACCTAGCATGGTCATCATTTCACCTCTGTACTGAATTAATATGATTTTAATTTGGAAGTAATTTGAGCTTTTTGTCACTTTAGCAGTAACCAGCACGTTCTACTGGACTTACAAATTTACTCATTAGTCAGCTAATGCTATTGGAGGCCACATCTTGTACAATTTGTTGCAACCAGGCATCTGTAATGCATGCTGTTGCTAGGAAACAGGATGTGATGGGAGGGGCAAAGAGCGATCAGGAGCAGCTTGCGGTGTCACTTTGTTTTGAGTCTCACTAGACCCTGAAAAGAAATTAGGAACATTACCTTCAAATAACTATTTTTCCCCTTTTATTATACTCTCCATTATAAACAAGCCAATTACTTTTTCTTTTTATTCACAGAATGTCAAACGATGGGAAAAATGCCCATTTAACTTTCCAAAGTCAAATGTGGTGCCTTCAAATGTCTTGTTTTGTCCAACCAACAGATCTAAAGATATTCAGTTTATTTTCATGTCTGACATCAGTTACTCACATTAAAGAAGGTGAAACCAGAAAATCTTAGTGACTTTTGCTTCAAAATAGTTGCCTATTAATTTTCTATCAATGAAATAACTAATGGCTGCAGCTCTAGTTTTTGTTTAGGATGAAAAAGTGTGTTGGACACAATGAGGGAATATGTTTTGGAAGATTATGTTTCCCAACTCCAAGGGAGGAGCACTGAAGCCACTCTGGAGACACGTCACTAAAAAGTCTCTGTTGTTTACTTTATGTTAGTTTGTCCTTTCATTTGTCACCCAGCAGTACCTTCTCGTTACTTGCGTCTTGGTTGTAGTTTGACTAAACAGTGCCCGCATAGATGCCCATGTAATTCCTCATGAATAAGCCTTTTCTGATTGTTATCTCACTACTTCACCTGTTTCATGATAATCCTGGCCACCAGTCTGACAGTTTCTGATGGACACCAGTTTTCCCCATAGGCACACATGGCTACACACTCCAGCTTATGCATGGGCCAGTCACCTCTCTGCACACAGATACAGTACAAACACACAGAAGAAGATGGAATCACTGATATTACAGCAACAGTACAACGTGAAAAGACAGAAAACAAGAAGGTGAATAAAATAAATGAACACTGTAGCTGATAAATGATTTTAGTATCACAAAGTACATGCAAATGCACCTCACTCTCTCTCTCTTTCATACACACAACTCTTCAGTTTTACTGCAGTGCACCGAGTGTGTTTTGTGCCATGAAACTAAAACGAGACCAAGGCAACGAGAGCACAGACTCCATCGTCATAGCAACAGCAATGTGCGGGTGTGCTCAGAGCCTGCAGTTCTGCTGAAGTGGTTATCAATGTGTAGTCCTAAGGTGGGTTACAACAACATTAAAATAACTTCCTTTAATTCACTGTGCAGTGTTTCCAGTGAAGCAACATGTTCAGCCTTTAGCAAAGCACATGTAGATATGGCACACATAAACAGAAAATCAAGCCCCACCATGAAAACACACAAAAACAAAAGCTTACCTGACAACCAATGTTGCAATAGTAGGCCTGCTTACACTTGCCACACTTAAAAAGATCATCTCTTCTGTAATGAAATGAAGACACATAAGTGCTCTATAGCTGTGATAAGGGAGGCCAGTTGGATATTTTGTAATTGGATTCAAATGCAATTATCCACCTGTATTTAATACATTCTAGTGGGTTGATGTGGAATTAAATTAAAACTTTTACTGACTGTTCTTTTCCCATGATTTTCAGGTACTTGAAAATTCATTTGCAAGTTTGTTTTAGTCCAGTGACAAAAGGTGGGACACAGTTACACAACACTTGAGCTCACACATGGAAGGAAGAAACAAGGAAGTTAGCTGCCAAAATTTTAATGTTATTCATAACTGGCCCATATGCATTACAATAATAAGGTCTAGGTAAACTGGGGGCAATTTCTACAAACATTTAAGTCCATCATTCACAAAAAATGGACACAATTAAAGTAACAGACATAATTTGAGTGTTTCTGATTGTATACGAGTGCGCACACACACGTCCAACCCCCTAGTGCACAAATGGCCTTCTCATCTTGAGGCTCCCCCTCTCTTGGGACACATGGACAGCTATATTTAGCACCCTAACCTTTTACTGCTCTAAAAACCCTAATGGCAGCTTGGCCAGGACATGTGTGTATCAGTGTGTGAGAGAGAGTTAATTTAACTCTGAAGAGCACAATAAAGTGCCATGGTGCATCAGATCTCAACAAGACCAGAGGACAAACTAGAGGGCTAACCCTTTAAAGGACCAGTGCACTGCAGTTTAACCTTCCTTTTATGTTTTTGACACTGTATGCCTACACACAGCGACACATGTCAGCACTCTCCGAATGGACTGGCCTTTCTAAGCACTACACATCCTACACTGTTACTGGTGCACGCATGGATTGGAAAGCACCAACAAAACAACATTTCAATTCTCTTCTAATGTTAATAGGTGAAACTTTAAACATGAGAGAAATAAAGACAGAATGGAAAATCATAAAGACCGCAGTTTTACTCTCTCTAAGCAGAAGTGGCATTTGAGCTGTAACCTGTTATGGGAAGTCATGTAAAGGTGTTCATGCAGACTTTCTGCAAAGTAAAACCTCCAGCAATACTTTAGTTGGAGGGCAAGATTTGTTAGTTGACTAACATTGCATAGACTGGTCCATAAATCCAGTGTTTATTAAAGTTATCTAATATCTAACTTAAATGACTGTACAACAGTAACTATTTGCAACCTTGTACACAGTTCATAGTATGGGTACACTATTTAACACTATGTGCAGGAATATTACTAGGTTCACTAAGACTATAGAAAGGCAAAACAATTAGATTGTGGCTTTAAAATCCAGAAGTAAACGCTCTTGTACGTGAACGTCGGCTTCGGACTCCCCTGACTGAGCTGAGCTGCAAATAAATGCTGCAGTCAGGTGAGCTGCCTCACCGCACTGACCCAAATAAGTCTGCACCAGCTAGGCAGGTGTTGGGAGGTCTAAAAGCTAACCTAGCTACGTAACTAATGAAGCTAGCCAGCACTGAAGTGGACGAATTACTTGCTTTGTTCCGTTCAAAACTATACGAATATGGTACCAGCTCGTCCCCGGCTGTCATGCAGGTGTTTTGTCAGCTGTTTCACGGAGGTAAGGTGTTACCTGGTGAAGCAGTGCTCACAGTGCGCTCCCCTCTCATTCACTGTCAACACGTGGGAGTAGGCAGGGCAGGCGAATACCAGCTCCCCCACTGCGAAGTGCCGCACCGCCCGCAGGCCGTTGCCTTTGTCCGGGCTCAGGAACCTCTCCGTCCCCTCTATCCCTTCGTTCTTCATGGTTTGTTCTGATTAGGGTAGACAACACCAACTACCTGTCTGCTCAGTGATCTGATCTGCTCTGTCAGAGCGGTTTCTTCCTCCCCGCTCTGCTGGAAGTCAGGATGGCGCTCATCGCCCCCTGCTGGAAGGTGGACGGCACAGCTCCGCAGCTGCATATCCTGTACTGATGCGCAAGGGACCTACTTCTTACTCTATTATGCTGTTACAGGGCTGTAACGGGCCAACAGAAACTTTGAACCCATTCAAGCCAAAAATTCTTCTGAGTAAACCCGGTTTCTATCTCCAATTTTCTTTGCAGATTGGTTGGCGGAGGAGTGTGACGTGATTCAGATTTAAGAAAGTGTTGGGTAAAATTATTAACAAGGCATACTTTAAGGTTGATTCTAATATTTTATGAATTAAAAACTTAATTAGTAGAAGATTAACATTATGTTTGTTGATTAGTTAACTTGTTTGTTTACTGTGTGTCATATGATTATTCTATCATATTAAGAAAATGAATAATTAGGATTTAGTTTAGAGCATGCATGAGTTTGCTTACTTGTATGTTACAATTATGTTAACATAGTTGAGTATCTCATTCTATGTGTTCACTGAATTCTTGGTCAGTATTTGCTGTGTTACCCAACTGGGGCACTGTTTAACATCAAGGGAGACTGATTCACTAAAACACTGAATCACATTAGATTTACAGCTTTAGCAAAGAGGGTCCACAGTTGTTTTATGATCACCACCTGGCTGTAGAGGCCAGGGAATTTGGGGTCACTGGGACACTAGGGGTAATAAACAAGAGATTAGATCTAAAAGCCAACAAGAGGAAGACAACTTCAAAAGACAGGGCAATATACAGACACACACAGGCAAGACAGTTTAATTAGCCAAATGGGAAGCCATGTGTCATATAGTGTAACAAAGAAAGGGGTGACCTCCATCTTTAGGAAGCTGCCTTTCCCATTGGAGCAGAAAGGATGCAGGAGGAGGACGGATGGATACATGGACGGATGGATACGCACGAGAGGACCGGACCAGTTTACAAGGGCACATTTGAAATTGTATAAAAACAACTGAATGGAGGAGGACAGCGTTCCTTCTCCTCCTGTAGTCAGGTTGAACGGTTTTGCTGTTGAGGTCAGGGCTTCAGATAGAGATGGAACCCAGAGCTCTGTAAATTGCTTTATTCGATGGTCTGTTTAGTTATGATAATAAATGTTTGAAAATTGATATTTGATTCCGATTATTCTTCATGAAGAACACGCTACAAAAGCCACCTGGAGCAATTCGGGGTTCAATGTCTTGCTCAGGGACACTTAGGCATGCGGGGAGACCGGGAGTCGAACCACCAACTTGCTGGTCAGGACTGCCCTACCTCGTGAGCCACAGCCACCCAATACATTTGTTTGTGTGGTTGCTCAGGTATTTATCCTGAGTTTGTACCATCTGCAACTGAAACAAATCAAAACACTTCACACAGTTTACTTTACATATATAAATGCATTTATTTAAGTTAATGATTTCTCCTCATTCAAAGTTGAGCTTCTGCAGTATCTATAAAACGGAACAGTTAGAAGCGCTGTACAGTCTGACAACAAAACTAAGAACTGCTGCTGAGTACACTGTGTATATATGTACATACTGTACACACATTGATGTAGGTATATACAAAAATATACACTTGTACATGTGGGACCCTTCGTGTCATATCACCCACCTCATCACTGTCATTCAATGAATCCACATTCCTTTGAGAAAACACACAATGTCTTGCTCCCCCCACCTGATTACTGTTGCATCACGCCATCTGTTGTTACAGGTTGATGAGACTTTTGAGATATATTGTCTTATGAACAAATTAAGCCCCCTCTTTTGCCCTGACTTGTACACACCATTACAATCACTCCCAGCAAAAGATGGGGAGGCTTAAACAGTCCTGAGCTGGATGTCTCTGCAGGGCTTTTCACATATCACAGAGGGCTTCTGTTTAATCCTAAGAGGGGAACGGAGGTGGGCTGAGAGGAGTAGACCTCTCACTTTCAGGACAAAACATCTTATTTTAGGAAATGCTGAATGAACTTTACTCCTCCCGTTGTTGAACTCCATCAAATAAAGTGTCGAATGTTTCCCTCTAAAACACAGCGAGTATGAATGAAGTGGCTCAGTGGTGTAGATACTCTTGTTGTTCATTGGTGTTCAGTTATACACCCTGTTTCAGCAGTAACAAATGTGCCTGTCTGCAAGACTGACAATATTCTTCCTCTTTTTGAATTATGTTTTCAAAGCACAGCACACACAGATCTGGCTCTGCCTCAGATATGAATGTTTCCATTACACAACAAGAGATTTATACCCCTGGTCCGTTATAAAAGTGACTCCAGATCAGCAGCTAAGAGCCATCCTCGCCCTGGCTTGGCCTGCAGGCTGAACTGAGGCACAAAATAAAGAAAAGTGAGATACACAACATAATGTAGGCAAATGTGCATTCAATACTTAATGAGTTCTCTGCAACTTATTCCCAAAGGCTTTCACCCCCTCTCGTTCCTCCTCATACAGAAACAACAAGAGGGAACTTTGGCACGTTGTGCTAAAGATGTAAACATTTAATCACCCAATCAAAATGAGGCGATGGACTACTTAATTGTTAGTCATTTTCTCTGTGTATAGCATAAAAATAATAAAACATAAAATAGCAAATGGTTCATCATCACAAGAATAAGACTAAAAACAAAAGGCTTTAAACAACATATCTGAACCACTGTAGCAGACAGCATTTACTCAGGTGTGTGCAGTTTGCTGCCTGTTCTCTGTTGTAATTAGGCTTATTTCCACTGCCTGGCCAAGTTAGCAGGGCAGATTTAACAGTTTATATAGTAAAACTAATGAAAAACAGGGATATCTCTGAAACTCTCAGGTTGTGCAGCAGATGAGTCTCTTTCCTTTTCTAGTCCTCCAGTTGTTACTCACTAGTGCACAAGTGCAGCAATAGAGGATGCTACAGGCCACAGTATGTCACCCGCACTGACTAGTACAGTGGACTGGATGCTTTGAAAATGTCTGAGATCTATACCTATCCCACAGTGAAGAGCACCAAATTATGACGACACACACAGGGATGTCAGAATAATACCAAACTAAGAGGCTGCAACACTTGTCTATCATATGTATATGATGCAAAATTTAACCCAGGACATCCCAGCTGTCAGCCTGCCCACTGAATGATCTGCATGTTCACACCCCTCAGGCTCAAACAGCTGTTGGATTTGCTATTTCAAAATAAGGTGATAACTGATCTCTAACCAACCATGTGTGAAAAGATGGTACCATTCCTGCAACGGGTGTAAAATAAACACTTGTTTTCACTTTAGAAATGGCAAATTTTCAAGAGCTTCAGTCATTTTGAAGAATTGCGCATATGTGCAACACGGAGCAAATGATGTGGTTGTCGTCTTAACACGCGTTGTCCACTCACATGAAGTGTCTGTCATCACATGCCTTTAGTTTCACATACTCCACCAAAGCCTGTGATTTGACTGCAGACACCATTTAGATGTTCAACTGAAGAAAACGGACAAAAAGTCTTCTATATTGCAACATTCTTCAGAAATTAAGTCAACAGAAAACGTTTTGTGTACTTTCGCAGTTTCCAAACAGAATGGCAAAGAAACCACAAATATTTCCAGTATTTAAAATTTTTAAATAAATCAAAGTCCTCCTAATTAACTGAAACCTTGAACCTATTTTGGACCCTTGAATCTGGTCATTAGAGAAACACAAAACCATCCCCACATCTAGGCTCCCCCTTGGGTTAAGTCTCACCTGTGGGTCCTGTGCCTTGCATCACAAGGCAACAACCTATCAAGTCACAGGATAGGCTTTCCAACTAGCCACAGCTTCAGCTGACCTTCTTGACTCCACTGCTTACAGATGGGTGGATATACAAGACAAGGCAAACATCAGGTATGAGGAACAAAATGGCAGAAAACATGATGTGGATACAAGAACATCAGACAACACAGCAAACATGGCCAGTTGTCTTTGTCAGTAAAGCAAAAAAAAAAAAAAAAAAAAAAAAAAAAAAAAAAAAAAAAAAAAAAAAAAAAAAAAAAAAAAAAAAAACCAAAAGGAGCATTTAGGAGCAAGGATGTGATTGTGCATGTGTGTGTGAGAGAGAAAAAGAAATAGAAAACAGAGAAGATATCTGATGTTAAAACACTCGAGGCTTCAGCTTCTTTCTAGAATAAACCAGGAAACAGGCGATGTAATTTATACAGGCTACTCTCTGTTTTGTGTTACCTGTGTCTTGAAGCTACCAAGTGGAGAGTCACTCCAAATTTAATCAAAACCAAATCCCCCATCATGACTTACCGATGATTAACAGTACTGAGGGTCATAGCAGTTAAGAGGAAGCAAACAGCTGCTTGTATTGGAAATGGTTTCACCAGCAGCACTGTCATGTAAAAGAAAATAAGGAGTGGCACAATGCTTTTTGGTGACACCAAATGTAGTGTTGCACCGGATGGAGCAGCTCAGCAACTGTACTTTTTTTTTGCATCAGCACAAGCTGAACAGTTCTGCTTGTACAATCAGAAAAATCTGCTCACCTCTAGCAGAAACTGAGTGAGGACAAACCGTAAAACCTTGTTTATTGCAGTCTGTGAACAGATGGTCACCAAGCAGCGACAATGAAGAAAAAAATAGGCTAATTGAAATCATTGAATGAGTGTAACTGTGGGAACGTGTTGGTGATACATGCAGCCAGAAGGTGCTTTTAAGACATACATGCACATTTCATACAGTTTGACTAAAGCCTGGACTTTAGAAGTCTTTTTCTTTCTGCATGGCATCTGTTCACAAGCTGAAATAAACAAAATTTTACTTTGTAAACAAGAGTTACAGGTCAGTTCTCTACACTGTAAAAATAACTTATTTCAACTTAAAATATATGTGAAAGTGCTGCTTTAAAATTTTGAATCAAGTCAAAAATGCTATTTGTTCATCCAATGCAACCAAATATTATGTCCAATGTAATCCTAATTAAATATCGCTAAATTTGTTAATTTATTGAATATGGTAGTTCTTTAAACCTAAAAATTCATTTTAAGATAACACATATGGCCAGTTGTGTACATTTTGTCTCAGATCAACTCATAATATAAACTAGAAATAAGTTGCATTAGCATGAAATATAAAATTTAAGGCAGTTTTAAAAAATTGGTTGATTCGACTAAATTCCTATATGATGATTTACAGTGCGTAGATAAAACCTGACTACCTCTTACTGTTTTCCTTCTTCAACTACACCAGTGCATGCACCATCTCATTCATGCCTATGTGAGCTAATCTGTAAAACAGGTCATCATGGTGATAAAATATCACTGTAATCTCTCTGCAGCCAACACCTGTTAGCTCTAAAGAAGAAGCTTCAACTTTAAATCCAGTTTGGGCAGTGACCTTCCTACATTGTTAATATAGAAACAGGCAAAGGCAATGATCTGTACTGGGGAAAAGATCATTTATAAACTGAACCACTGCACAGGGCGCAAGATGAGTGTAGCAAGAAAACATAAAACATTCATTTGAAATGTGGTTCTTTTTTTGACAAAAGTAAACAAAAAACACTGGTAAGAGAGTTTTCTGTGTATTTTCTTTAGAGACATAATGGTGTAGAAGTGGAGATGCTGTACCAGCCAGTGTTACAGCCTGAAGACAAACAGTAAATCATCAGAGTGCGCTTCAAGACACTTCCTGGTTTCAGGACCTGGATATCCAGCCAAACGGGCGTCAGACCCCATCGAGAGAATCTGTTCCTCTCCGCAAGACACAATCTGTACAGTACACATAGCATTATTCTCTCCGCCTTGTGTTTCTTTTCCTGTAAACTAATAAGACCAAACGAGAGGAAAAGCTCAAGGAAAAGAGTCAATTTCCTCCCTTCACATCACGATAAACCCAGACCTCACCGAAACCGCAACCTGAAGCTCCTGTCTGCCCTTACAGGGTCTAGCTCGGAGTGGAAAACCAACTGACAGAGAGCACCACCACCAACATCAGATTCTTTCAAGAACAAAATAAAAAGAAAGTCCCCGAAAACCCCCGGGGGGAAAATTAAAAGCAAGGAAAAAAAAAAAAAAATTAATATGAAAATAAAATAATTACAAATTAAAACATCAGAGTTCTATTTCACCTGCACTGAAGAAAGTTACAGAACAGAAAGAATTCACTTGTCTGGAGCCATCAATGAAAAAACACTGAGGTATGCAATTTGAATGGAGAGCCTCTTCACCGCATTCGTCATGATCCTCGCTGTCACCATCCAGGTTCCTGTTTATTCCATTACGGTCTATAAGCCCCTCCCACAGTGGGTGTGGCTCATTGTTGTTTTTTGGGAGGGGTGAGGTGGGAGAGAGTGTAGACGTGGCTCCGACGAGGATCCGTGTACCCATCGAGTTTGTCGTTCTCCTCGAGCCTACATCTATCTCTCTCAGTCTATTGTTGTGTCTGTCCAATTCTTGCGGTCTGTAGCGTCCCCTATGATTGTAAATTTAGAGTGAACTTCCACTGCTGGTTGAGGCTGAGGCTGCACACCTCCACGGTGAGTCCACCCATTCTGGCACTGCGGCTGTCCAGACACAGGTTACTGCCCACGTGGCGAAGCTTGGAGTTAGACTCGATCTGCTCCCATTTCTGAGACGATGACAACATACAAAACACACACAGTGCAGAAATGTTACATATGTCTTTCTACAGGAGTGCACTATTGGCAGATGATCAGACTCTGTGTTTTTACCTGTCTGCTGTCATTCTCTCGACAGCCTTGTAGTCTGATGAGGGAGCCGGCTGTTCTGTCCACCACAGTCAGACACAAGTCCATGTGTTTAACTGATTTATCCTTGGTGAGAGCCCATTCCTTTACAAAAATAAATGCAAATTAAAATAAGGGTATAAATAGATCCAAACGTCCATCGAGTGTCTTTGTTAGCCAAAGCTACAGGTAATTCCAAACTAAATGATGGGGGTAAACCAGCCATGTAAAACCAGAATCTAAGTGGCACTGGTTTCCCTGTAAGACCACAACACCTGTCGTTCTATTTCTGGAAGAAAGTATTTAAGAAGTGGCAGACACAAGCGTGGACACAGTTATGGGCACGTAAACACACATTTATACAGCTATCTTTATGAGGACATAATGCATTCCCTAGACCGTTACCCTAATACCTAACCATCACAATTAAATGCGTAACTTCAAGCTTTACTATAACCCAATGTAAACCTAATTCTAACCTTAACCCTAAAACCAAGTAGTGATCACATTTAGGATGAACTAACTAAGATTTTACACATTTTTAGTGAAACTGGGACAGGATGTGGTGTCTCCCCCTCACCCCTTTACTCCACGTTGTAGCTTTACTACAGTCGTGCTAAGAACATCACACTATCTGTAAAATTTGACCTAAGATGACTGAATCCTCCTTTAATGTACCACCTGTGCCCTCACCACAAGTGCCACCAACTGTTTTTAGAGCAAGGATTTGACAAGCTGACCTGTATGTGTCGTTGCTGTAATGCTACCTGGTTTCCCCCGGCATTGTGGCATTCGTAGACGCCCACCACCCCATCAGTAAAATGACCCAGGGTGTCCAAACAGTTTCCTCCCTGCTGCAAGGCGCCAAACGCAATGTCCTGGTGATCTGGGACCCTGAACACAAATAAAGCACTGTTAATTTGTGTATGAATTGTCTCACACTTTTATGAACTCTATAGGTTTTACATTTAATAGTAACATGGTGACAGAAAAGAAAAGAGAACTATGTTTTTAATAATTTTACTGACAAGTGCTGTCTTTAAATGATTACATGTGAAATTATGAGAATTTAGATCTTTTACATTTACACATTACTAGTTTCATTCATGTAAGTGACAAATTGCAAACCTACCTAATGTGCTTGAACCGTAATTACTGGTAATGGCTAGTCATTAGAGTCACTATAGTCATTTGAGAGTCTTATTTAAGTATAAAACATTGGAGCCCAGCACACAGAAGATCATAATGTCATACTGCTAACTCCTGGCAAGTTCTTAAATGTAATTTATGTCTCATTATGTAATATTAAATGTCACAGCATGTACCCTATCATATTGCATGAAATGTTCTCATTTTCTAACCTCAGTTCAGGGTAGACGTTCTCCAGATACCATTTAAATGGCTTACAGCCTAATCTCTTCTTCATCTCCAAACGACTCTGGATGCTGTGAGAGAGGAAGAGGCAGAGTTAGAGCAAGAGAATTAAAGGGTTCATCACTTGTGGTTTCCAATGAGTCTCTAAAGTTTGACTGAATTACAGTCCTGCTCAGTCATTGTGTAAGGGCAGAGAGCGGAGGCCTAGCGCACGTCTGAGGCTTCATCCGCTGGGGAAATAACTGCTCTGGCTGGCACTTGAGGGAAATGCCAAGTGTGCTCCCACAAGGTCACACAAGTATTTTTATCTTTGTCCAGCCACGCGGTGTGAATGTGGGAGTTTTGTTGTTGTGTAGAATATTCTGTGTAGGCACAAAGCAGCAGTAAGCTAGTATGGACAAAAGTTACAAGAAACATGGATAATAATGCAGTTAAAAACAATATACAATTTAAAGACATTAATAAGTAGAGCTGTCAGAGCTATGTGTTCAGAGTAGCTTCTCTCTGATGTGTAGCATGCTAGCATGCTAATACACCCAGGTGGCAGTTTATTAGGTACACAAAGATACTGTAAAACTAATGTAGTGTAATGCAACAGCTCTCTAATAAATCCTCCTTTTATGAAGGTGATCATGTTTGAACTGATTCAGAGAGGTGTTGACTCAACTGTGTGATCATTTTGGAGGCTGTAGTTTGTGCTGCTATTGAACTGTACTGTTATAGAGCAATGCTTTCTGTTACTTAGCCCAGCCTCACTCATACAAATGGGGCAGAAAACATAATATAAACACTTATTAACATAGCTACATCCTCCAAAATGATCAGACAGTTGACACAACACCTTTACAAAACCTTCATGAAAAAGGATTTATTGTCAGACTGTTTTCAGATTTGACTGCATTCATTTTAGCTTGGTACCTATTAATCTGGCAATTGCTAACAAAGAGCTTAGGCTGACTGGCAGGCCATTAGTTTGCTGGTGTCTTATTTTATAACTTAAGCACTGGATAAGTTTCAATTTTGACCTTCTGGTGCACTAGATGAAGAGACAGGGGATCACTGAGGTGAGTAGGTGTCATCCTCTGGGGAACATGAATGTCAGTATAAGATTTCACAACTGTCCATCCTGTTATTTTGCCTTGGTGTTTTCACACAAATCACCTCAGTGACCAAATAACTAACAAGTTTTTGATAAGTGCAAATCAGGCATTGGCATTTTTGCCCTCTTTGAAGCAACTTTATCTGCCTATTTTACAGCTGGCATGCTCTATAACAGTCAAATTAGTTTGCCTACTCATGTGGCTGCCTTTGTGATCTTCTCATTTTGCGACATATTTCTCTGTCAAACTATGTAAGGCTTGCATTTAACAGTACTTACTTTCCATAGGGGACATTTCTGGCTGAGGGGACAGCAGCATAGTAGAAGTTTTTGTACTCATCCATCCACACCTCTGCTGCTCTCCTTGTGTTCCTGAGAGAGGGGGAGAAAAAAACATTAGGAAAGGGACAAGGATAAAACAGGAAGACGTATGACAGAAAATAAAATGTGATATGTAACAAATGCCCCTGTAAAAATAAACAAATAAAATAGAAAATAAATATGGGATCTAGTGTTTTTTGTAACATCAGTTTTAAGTTGGTCTAGTAAATCCTGGATATCTGGGAAATGCTCCTCACAAAGTAGTAATTACAATGTCATGCAAGCAGATAAAGCAGATGGTGTCTCGTAGCTCCCCAGGGTCACGAGACAGCAGCCCCATGGGACCATGTCTGGGGCTTTATTCAAACTAAAGGGTGAGACGGTGAACTGAAGCAGAGCGAAAGCAAAACCGCACTGTGAGCCTCCATTGTTGAGGCTGAAAGATGAGAATGTTACTTCAATTAATAAACTATACTTTGAAAGGTTGTAAAAAGTTATGAAACACATTTGATTCTTGTTAGGTAACTTTTTTGTTAATACTTTCATTCAGGGTTGTGACAGGTTTGAACACAGGTGAGATCTGATTTTTTTTTTAACTCATCTTTGGAAAAAGTCTGATCCGAGTCAAAAACTTCAGCAGGTGATGTGAGCGTAACCTAGGCTGGAGTATCGGAGTCACATCCACAGTTAACATCATAATAATCTCAGAACAGTTTGATCTAATGCTGATGTTCATACAAGTCCACTGGACCTCAGGGTCCATTCATAACGATCTACTGTATGTCACAGCTTCAAAGTATTCACTAAGTGATAAAGTGTACTTTAATTGCGTGTTTCTGGATGAATTTCTTGTCACTCTCTGCAGCTGTTGGAACTATTATTTATTCCCGCAGCTGCATTTGCCATAGATTTGTCACAGATATCACTGAAGATCTCAGAATTTTCAGACGCCAGCTTAAGACAGTGATGAACTGATTCCAAATATACTTGACACAGCCACTTTAAATTCCCTAGTATCTATTTGTAGATCTGCCCAGATGTACTTGGCCGTGAGGGTTTGCTGGGCTTGTTTCCAGGGATGGTTACCTGTAGCTGGGGACTTTCAAAGCAGAGATCCATATCTCTCCCTGTATCATGTCCCCTACTGATTAGTACAGCTGATTATGCTGTCACATTTATCAACCCTCTAAATGGCAGAAGCAAAAAACAAAACAAAAACAAAACAAAACAGGCTGTCAGTATTTAACAAAGGCATTGTTTCCAAATGTGAAGACAATTTAGCTGGTGATTACTTTTTTATTGGTTTTTAATTGTTGGTGCTTGGGTTTAATTATCTAACAGTGGTTTGAGTCTCAGAGCTGCAGTAAAAGTCAATAACATCCTCTATGCACCATCATTAAAAGGACGACCACAGAAAATAATTTACACAAAAGTAGCTGATGCACATAACTAAACTGAAATGTTCTATGAAGAAGAGGTGCCTGACAAGAGCTGTAGTGAGAGTGAAAACCCCTGCAAAATAAGAAGGGAAAAACTCATAATACATCTCTGACAAGATTTAACTGCTGATGGTGCTGGGAAATGTATGAACACTGGGATTAGATTTGACAGTAGATAAAGTACCACTGCGATTTTAATATGACAGAGTTTAAATGAGGAGAAAATCATCTTTCCATTTAGTAGCTGTTCTGTGACTTTCAATCATATCTCATGAACTTCATCAACAGATGTCTTGGAAATGCTAATGTTCATATTTTCATTTTTCTGAGCACTAAGACGACGATTTGAACAGTGCTCAGCCTTAAAACGGATATAAATAAGGGTCAAGCTGCCATGCTTTTACACTTTGTTTCAGAGGGTGTGGGAGTTAATAGTAGCTTAAAAATACGTTAGGTCAGTTTAAAGGCACTGTAGTTAAGAGCCAGGGAATGGTGTCCCCTCTCAGTGTGCCCAGCAGATTTATTTTATTTATTTATTGAAATGCAAAATAGCATGTTAACAGGACAGAGGACAGAACATGGAAGACAAAAGAGACAAAGAACATTTACAAAAAAGAAGTAGATGGCTTTACATTTGGTTTGTGTGTGAGGGTGTGGTCAACTTTATATAGTCTGGTACATGTATATAAAAACTAAAGGGGTAACAAGGGGATTTAAGCCAGTGAGTAAATAATAAAGACAGGAAGTGTACGAGTAACGTTTCCACTCTGAACCACCAGCACCGGAACAAGATGAGGTCACCATTGAGGACAGGCTCAGCAGGGTGAGGTCAGCCAAGACAGCAGCATCTTTGTTTTATGGTCAAGTTCATCCTTTCCTTTGTTTTATTGTCTATTGTAATTTATTTTTCCGTTAGGACTGGAGTTGTGCAGCTCGGGGTCGGCCCCTGACTTGATAGGAGAGATATGACCCCTTGAATTCACTCATGCCCAGCAGGTTTATGATGGCGTCTTAAAATCGGCACTGTTAAGTCCCAGGGTCTGAATTTAGCTGTTCTAGCTGAGAAAACATTGACCTGAAACTTTAACTGGTATTAATATCAAAAATACTGATGACTTCATGAATTGAAGTCATCAGTGTGTATATTCAGTGTATATTCAGTGTAATGAGGACATTTTTGTTTTTGGTCTCTAAACAAGAGAGGCTAGACAATGGTGAAAATGTTACATGTGGCTGGGAAATGTACCGGAGTAAATAAGTAAATGATGTTTGCTGGATAATGAGTGCTTTTCAGTGTGTGTATTTGCATGTGTAGTACCTTGCAAACACAGTGCCACTGCCCCCGGGGAAGGTATATGGATGTTGCTTTCTGAAAACGTGGCCAACTCTGCTGCAGGGGATGATCTCCAGGCTGCCGCCGCACTGCCACACACGGAAAGAGATCTCTGAAACACACACACACACACACACACACACACACAGGTTAGAAACACCTTCCCACACTTGTTCCAACAAACTGTCTCCAGAAAATCAGTTTTGTCAGCAGCTTCTACATGTTTTCAGTGTGTTGTTATTGTCAGGTTCTGTCTCCAACATTTGAATAAGAGTTGTCTAAATGGGCGCACAAACCAGAATCTGAACTGCTGATCCAGTTCTGAAGAATCACATCACGCCCAGAGAAACATGAATCATCCTGTCAGCTGTGTATTCTAAACATTTTCAACAAATTCAGACAACAACAACAACAACAACAACAACAGGGAGACACCACTGTTATTGTACAGTATCTCTATTGTGACTGGTTATTTTCACTCATTACTGGCCTCTATCATTATCACATTATCACTGTAATTTTCTCAAATCAACTGTATTCTGGAAGATTAGAAAATTACTGGAGGGTTTTCTGTTCTTTATTATGATCCTGGCACTGAAACCCAGATGATCTCATGAGCTGATCACAGTGTGAGACACATCCTCAGTGCTACTTCACAACCAAATCCAGCAGGAAGAGTTTTATAAATGAGAAGTGATCTGTTTTTTCAAGGATTTATTTAAGTAGTTACACTTTGACAGTGACACCACTATGACTTTACTACATTTGTGCTGCAGCAGCACTTACCCAGGTTTTCTCCTCCCCATACATCCATCATCATGTCGTACTTCCCCAGCTGCTCAAAGTATTCCTTATCCATGACAAACAGGCCTCCTGCTATCATAGGAGTCCTGCAGGGGCACAGCAAGAGGAGGGAGCAGGCAGAGAGGAAGATAAGTAGCTGGTGGTAACTTGTAAATAAAAGTGTGTCAGCTGTGTGTGAACGCTTGGGTGTGTGTTTGTCTTACTTTATGGGGGCGATGGGGTTGCCTTGTCTGGCCCGCCTCTGGTCCAGAGTCATGTAGTCCCATTTAAACACCAAATTCCAGTCAAAACCTACACACATGAAAGCAACACTATTAGCTGTGATTAAGTAGTATCACATAGTTTGAGTGGAAAAATGTGGTGTTGAAATGCTGTGTACCGTTTTGTCACTTAGTATATCATTGATATACTTTTATGCATTAATAGAAAACAGTACCAGATGTGCCGACAGATGTCAGTCAAACCGAATTTGGCGCATGACTGCAGGACAACCCAAACACTGGAATCTTAAACATGCACTGATTGTTATTTTTGGCCACCAGTTTGAAGCTAGCTGCAAACTAGAGTGTGGATACCGAGCCCAGCAGGACCAGCTGGTACCTGAGGGTTTGGGCCGGGTTCAGACATGTAGGTCACACTTCAGTCTAGACGGCTGGATCACTTAAATATCTGCTTCATTTAATGATAAGGGGAAAAACGCCGTACAAACTCAACTGCGTCAGGCTTGGGTCATGTTCGGACATTATACTATAGGCTGTCTGGGTCAGGTTTGGACAGAAATATGCAGCCCGATCCATGCTCTAGTGGAAACACAACACTGATACATTGTAACTAAACAGCAGAAGTGAATAGTGGTCAATATCACTAAAATGTTAAGTACTTACAAATCCTGTGTATTTAACAAATAAAACTGTAGTAAGGTCCAAGAGGAGTGAATCAAATAAATTTGAAAACCAGAAACGTTTCACTACACTCTGCTGAAAGGCCCATAATAAAAACCAGTACAAGTCAGTGCACCCTTCTTTAGTGAGATCTGTTATTATTTTTTAAATATTTGCAAGTCCCAGTTTACTTTTGCTGACAGATTCAGGCCTCCTGATCCTAGTCTTACACAAATCTGTGGAGAGATGTTCTGCCAGTTTTCACAGATTATTCTTTTCAGCTGCTCTTTGCTGGAGGAGTTTTCTATTAGATTCAAGTCAGGGGACATACATCGCCAAGTCACAGTGTTCACTTTGTTCCCCTTTAAAAACTCCTGTGTCCTTCTGCAGTGTGTTTGAGATAAGTCATGCTGGAAATTTCCTCTCCTGTCCAATTTCTTCAGACCGGGAGTCATCTTTTTATTCACTAGCATGCAGCCCCATATCAGCACACTCCCACCTCCACGTTTCACAGTCGGCACTGTGCAGTCACCGTGGTCATCCCGGCCGGGTCCACGCCAAACATCTGAACAAAGCAAGTGCTGGCAATATTCATCAAGCTTCTTTTCATGTTCACTGGCAAAGTTTAGTCTTGTAGTTCTGTGCCATTGTGTGAGTAATGGTTTTCTTCTTGGATGTTGCCTGTAGGGGTTGATTTCATGAGATGTCTGATCTAGTGTCCACAGATGATCCTTGTGCCAAGTCAAAAGTTTTTCTGTTTAATAATGAATTGTGTGTGGCGTCACTTCTTGAGCCACTTTGCCTTCTGTTACTGATCTTCCTAAACCTCCTAATCACTCCTGTAACAGTGTGTCAGCTTATGTTCAGTAGCTACTGATGCTCTTGTACTCCTTCCCATAGTAATGACGTCTCCGAGTCTGGTTTCTGTTCACACAGCTTCTCTCCATGTGCAGCCATGTTGCATTAGACAGATCAAAACTGAGATGGCTGTAGTATTTACAGATTAAAGGTTGAAACATTTAACATTTTCATTTCCCTTCTTACATCTGACATCTACCTGGCATCAGCTTTGTTTTGCTTTGTGTTGCTGTTAATTTTAATAAAGACCTATTTGTTTTAATTTTAACCCTTGCGTGGACTCCCTCCTTGTTACATTCTTTGAGCCCGGTTGTGACAATGTTCTCTATCCACATCTGTGGGAACTAGTCTTACGCCTTAGCTGCTAAACGCTGCACTATGTTCATCACTGAGTCACTGACTGTGTCTGTCTGATGCTTGGTGCTGGACAAGAGAAGACGGGTGACAAATTAAAGAGAAAGCTTGACTGTTGGTTTGTGAGGGGATCTGGTGGCTCCCGTATGATGGCATGGTCTGGGTCCACCTGTCTCTTTAGAGGGAAGGGTAACTGTAAATCAATACAAAGTTTTTATATTGTGAGTGATCACCTTTATCCTGTGATTAAACATTTCTATCCTGATGGGTGAGGTCTCTTCCAGGATGACAGTGCCTCCCATCCATAGGGTCACTGACTGGATTTTTGATGAATATGGAAATGAATCATATACTGTGGCCTTCACAGTCACCAGGTCTCAGCCCAGTTGAACATCTATGGGAGATGCTGGGTCGGCATGTTAGATAGCGTCTCCATCATTATAATCATCATCAAAACACCGCATGAGGGAATATCTGTCAGAAGAACGGTGTTCATTCCTGCAGTAGAGTACCTGGGGTACACTTGGCAGAACTTACTGTCTTGTGTGTGAGACACAACAATAGCAGCCTTAAATAAAAAGTGTATGATACCAAAACAACAGATATCAGTGCTGCTACATCAGCACACACACAGTAAAGAAACGATTTTCTAAAAATGTAGCTAACACACACCCTTGTTGCTGAGCTTGAGTCACTGAACCACACAGGCGTTTAAATGTGTGTGTGTGTGTGTGTGTGTGTGTGTGTGTGTGTGTGTGCGCATGCTTCCTCTCTACTTGGGTACTTTACCTCCTTTCAGGTCGGCCGAGGCCCCTACATACTGGAAGTTGTCCATGTTAATGACATCAATAATTGGAGAAACTACTCTGGTCTTATCCTGAAGGAGACAGAAAAAAATAATAAATTAAAACTTTTCAGCTGTGAACAATGAACGAGATTTGAACAGGAAATGTCTCATTGATAAATATTTACTACAAGTTCTGTCAAATTAAAGGCCCAGTGAAAGCACAGCTACAGATGACTGAGTATTTTTCCATGCTCTGTGGAATTTTAGAGCAGAAGTAAATGTTTCCCTAAACACCAATGACTCATAAGCTTGTGCTCTATATTTCCTTCATCGACGTGTTTGTAAAGTGGAACTGAAAGTAAAGCAGGCCCGTCTTTTCACATCAAATCCAACCCTGAGCTGAAAGCCACTGTAGTCATATCATACAATGACAAGTGCAATGACTGTTTGGACTGAGGCACTTTGATATGACACATGAGCTTTAACGCACACAATTTGCAATTTTCCTCCTTTCCTTTTCTGATTTATTATTTAGAACTGCAGCTAAAGCAAAGAAAAACAAGGTTATTTACTCTGACAACAAAATGTTTTAGGCATTTATTAACCTGGGAATAGCAAAACACCATGCTTGGCAGAATCAGACTATTTTCAGCCGTATCCGATACATATTTAAAGAATAGCCTCCCTTTCATACACACTGTCCCACTTCACATTAAGATTGCATTCACTGAAGAAGCTCCTTCTCAAGTGTTTACTAAAAGGTTTCACTGTTAATATCTCCAGACTGTTCTTCTATAATGGAGCTCAGTTTAGGTTTATTCTGCTTCAGGATTTTTTCTTTAACATGTCACCGGCCACATCAACCTGCCCAGTGTTTGACTGTTTGTTGTGTCCTGTTGCTTTTCTTTTCTTTTCTCTCTCCTCTATCCACTTGTCCCAAACGGTCGAGGCAGAAGGCCGCCCATCAAGAGCCGGGGTCTGTCAGAGGTTTCTTCCGTTAAAAGAAGTTTTTCCTCCTTGCTGTCTCCAAATGTTGGACACCAATGTGAATAGTTTTACTCTTGGATGGTTAGAGCTAGGGCTTATTGATGGATTTTTCAATTCTTCTCTATTTAAATTCCATTAAATTATATTTGATTCAATTTGATGAAATGATGATTCATTTATTTCAGATGCTGAAGTGCTCCTCAGAATCTTGGGAACTTAAAAACTTTTCTGCATTCAACAAGTGAGCAACATTGTTCTTTACTTAAATACAGAATTATGTAAACTTCACATTAGAGACAAAATTATCAACACATTTCTTGGTTCTAATGCTGTGGACCAAGGATTTATGCATAATTAACAAAATAAGTGCTATGTTATAGAGCTACATACCCACTTTAATGATCAAGTCAAAATGAAATTAAAGGAATCAAAACTGAATTGAACTGAGATCAGTATCTGGCCCTAGTATCACTGCATGAAGGTGTGACTATACCTCGGCCACTCGCCCCCCCAGCCAGTGGTCATTACATTCACAGTGAGAGTCCAGAAAGGTGAGGACCGGCGCCGTGGCAGCATCTGCACCACGAACCCTCGAACGCATCAGTCCTGAAGGAAACAGCAGTCGCACACACACAAAAATATTTAACAATGAAACAGTCTTGCTGCAAAACTGTACAGTTTCATCCCACTTAGGATAAAGATATAAACGTTCTTCCTTCCCCGTGTCTACTTACCTTCTCTGCGGTCGTTCCTCAACACACGCACTTTCTCAATCTTCCCTAGCAACGCTCCATCCTCCGCTGAAACACACACCATTACATGGCATACCGATGACACACAGATTACATTTGCACACCTAATATTATTCAACATGAGTGTGTATATAACGTTTTCATGTGCATTGCTCACGGTTATCACTATAGTCGTCCACCAGAATGATCTCTTTGACCAACTGAGGAGGACTTTTCTTCAAGACGCTAAATAGAGAGAAGGAATTTATAAGAGGGTGAGAAGTGTAAAAACTAAAAATTTCAGCAGACAAATCAAAATAAAAAGTTTTAGTAGTGAAGAGCATGCACACCATTCACCTACCTGACCACAGTCCGCAGCAGAGCAGAGCGAGCTTCGTTGTGGAAGGTGATGACGACGCTGGAGGCCGGAAGGTCTGACTTCCATTGTTTATGTCTGCAACTACACGCCAACACACACAGCCATACAAAATAGGAATAAAAAGACAAAATACAAAAGCATAAATGCTTACACATGTACAGATGCACTAAAAAAAGAGTCCTACGCACATAAGTGCACAGCTGAATGTGCAAACCAAGCTACGAGTTGGAACAGCTCCCTAAACGGATTGTGAATGTTTGAACAGAATAAAAAGAATTCAGCACACAAGGACACTGAGGTACACACTCGCATACAAACATACAAACACAAAGGAGATGCAGCGCCCCCCCCTCCACATGCAGAGAAATGCTCTGCTGAAGCCGGGACTGACAGCAGGTTTTTCGGACCACAGGGCAAAGCTCCCTTGAGATTGTGTTTATGTTTGTGTCCAGCAGAGACAAATCCTGCAGTGACTGAAAAGTGAGGAACACAGGTGACAGAATGAAACGGGAGGAAGAGAATGAGGAAGAGGAGAGAGCCAAGGATGAGGCAGAGAAAATCAGGCATTCAGCTCTGTGAGAAAACATCTTCCCCTCCTATCCCAAGTGACCTTAACATTACAACCTGTGTGAAACTTGTGTGAACACGTCTACTGGCCAAAAAGACGCTTATTTCTCTGTGTGATATAAAGTTGTAGAATGAGCCTGCAAGTTGTTTTGCTCCATACTGAAGCACCATGTAGCTGGCCTGAGGAGGAAAAAAAAAAACAAAAAACAATTGGGCTGTTTTTCTGAAAACCATCATTATCAGTGGTGCTGCTGTGCAAATGACACATCACTGCTCTTCTAGTAGGCTAATAACTCGAGCTGCTCGAGTTAAGTCAAAACATCAGAGAAGCCGGATCACTGCATTTATAAAATAAAAACATCACACACTGTGAGTCATACACTGCAGAAATAAAACTACTGCTGTCAGATGACAGTTTGCCTTCTTTGTGTCTCAGGATGATGCACATCTAAACTTAGCAGTCACGGTGTTTGTTAAATAGACTTTAAAAGCAAGTT
>NW_018127890.1:506516-523767 GCF_001952655.1 Monopterus albus | reverse complement strand
AAAGACAATTAAACAGCCAAACAGTTAATTATCAACAACAGGAAAATGTGTCGTGATAACAAGTGATTTGATTTGATTTGATTTGATTTATTCTTTCAAGCATGTAAAAACAGTTGATATGAGAACACACATGACTGTACACATAATCCAATATCAATTTGCTTATACCTAGTACATGCTTGAATGGAGTAGGAAGAAGTCAGACTTATCCGGTCCTACCCCCTGACATCATCTTACCATCATTGGTTTGCAAGCAGTAAATGATTCTCTTCTACACCACACAAGTATTATACTAAAAAATTATAACAGAGTGTTAACATTCGTACATAATTACATTCTTAAATTTATTCCATAGTTTTACCCCACTTATGGAAATACAAAATCTTTTTTTGGTTGTACGTATAGCATGAATTTTATAATTTAACTGACCCCTTAAATTGTATCCCCCTTCCCTTTCATTAAATAGTTTTTGAATTCCACCAGGTAATAAATTGTTCCTGGCTTTATACATAAACACAGCAGTCTTATATCCCACTAAATCAAAACATTTTAACAATTTAGACTGTATAAAAGCTCCATTGGTGTGATCCCTATACCCCATCTTATGCACAATTCTTATCGCTCTTTTCTTGTAATATATACAATGGTTGAAGTGAGCTTTTGTATGTATTTCCCCAGTTTTCAACGCCATACTCCAAGTATGGTAAAATCAATGAAGAATACAAAATGTGTAGTGCTTTCCCGTCCAAAATATATCTAACCTCTGCCAATATGGATATAAGTGATGTATCCAATTATTATGGAACATTTGGAAAAAACAAAGAAATGCATCTTAAATGACTCCAGTTTTCCTCTTGTCTTCCTGCAGAGCGGGTTGAGGCAGAGCCAGAGAACAGAACCCATTACAGAGAGGACGTGTTCCTCTCACTCAGGGTAGGAAAGAAATCTTTCTGCTGAAAAACAAGTTCAGTGTATTTTAGTGAATCCTGGTTGGCTCAACAGGTAAAACCACATTCTCTGACTTGCAGCCAGGTGACAGTGAACCAGCTTCTCTACCACAGAGGCCAAACTCACTCGGTCCAGAGATTACACAAGGGTGCAGCATTGAACCACCATGTTTTTTTTTTGTTTTGTTTTTTTACAGTAGCCCAGAATGGACAAACAGCACACTGGCTCAATCAGCCATTTTACAGTGGCTGCTGCTTCCTGATTTCATCTGACACACAGTATAGAGGGAGTTTTCCAGGAGAAGTTATCCAGTCTACTGGTAATTAGTGAAACAGACAGACAGAGAAGGACAGCGTGTACACACTCAACTCCTGTCATCACAACCGTGACACTAAAAAAGGTCAAGAGAGACAGAACTGTAGTGTGCAACCATATCAGGCGTGTTGACAGTGGAACTACATACTGGTCATGTCTTGTATCGGGCACGGCTCTGTCCATACGTAGTTTGTCGCTCTCCACCTGGTTGAACTTGTTCCTGGCGTACGGGTCCTGGCCTGGTCGGACAACCGTGGCTCCAACGTACAGATCCTGGTCAAAGTCCTGCCAACGCACTTTACCTGGGAACACACACACAAACACATTAAGCACAGTCACTAACTGTTAAATGGTTTTATAAGCTTTTAGCTTCTTGATTTTATGTACAGCTGAGAATATTAGGTAATATTTGAGTTGTATTTTTATTGTGTGCAAATAAATAAAGGCAGAAGGAAAAACATACATAGGGGTTGGAAGGATATACTATTTTGGTGTGGCTTTGTGGTTAAACCCAGATGAAGGGTTGCAAAGACGGAGGAAAGGATCTAAAACGTTCAAAACCTAAAATAAAATCCAGCCCCCGTGAGCAGAACATAGTATTTTGGGAAAAGCAGCCAGGGTGTCGGCTGAATCTCTCCAGCCTCTTTTGTTAAATAAGTATTAATTCACGATGTGGAAAAAGAGCAAAGAGTGAGAAAAAAGCCATTTCCTTTCAGAAAAAGCTAAACTACAAGAGAACAAACTGTAACTCCAGGTTTGGTATGAGACAGTCTCAGGGTGACACACAGGTGAAATACATGTTAAATAAACAACATATCCAAAAATAAAAGCCACTATCAAAGATGATGTTTACACCTTCACAAAGGCTGATAATGCATCTCAGGAATGAACGGGATTATCAATCAGTGGGAATTCGAAATGTAGGCAGCAGCATGGCTGATTCAGGAATCCGTCACTACTGACAGGAAGCTTCAAGCTGCTGCCTGACGAGGCACCGAGGAAAGCTGACCTGAAATGTATGCTGAAACTTTGCAGAGGAGAATTAGGGAGACAAGTACAGACTACTTCAGCAAAGCCAGAGAACACAACAGAACATTTATTATGCACTGCAGTGAATCAGAAAGAAAAATAATCACACATTTTAGCATTTACTAATTTAATGGAGCCTAAAATAAAAGTTTTGAAAGACACACACTCAGAGTGCATTGCATCTGTCTGACCAGATTACTGAGATCACTGTGCACTAAACAGAGAAAGTTGTCGTGTTTAATTTCACAGTTTATCACCGACTACTGAGATACAGACCCACACGAATAATAATGCAACTAATTAGGCAGGTGCAGCTGCTATGCTAATAATCTGTGTTAAGCATATGGCAGTGTTAGATTACACTCTCTCTCAGTATAGACGTGTGTGTATGACAGACACGGAAAGAAATGGAGCCTGATGAGGAGGAAAGAGCCGGCAAGGGTGTGTGTGTCTGCTGTGAAAGCATGTGAACGTGTTCAAAATGCAAATTAGCCGAAGCCTGCGATGAGCTGCCTGCGACTACACCAGCGCCTCTGAGACACCGCTGCATGTGTTGGAGTGTGTGATGTCCTTGCTGATATCTGTGTTTAGTGGCAGGAGGTAATTAATGTAGTGAAATCATGATTCATCTTCACACTTGGTGCATCTTTAGCTCAGTCCTTTTCTATGTACGCTGAACCAGATTAACTGTCAAATTTCTTAATGGGATTACTCATACTTATTGTCAGTTTTCCAGTACTCTCAGGTCACATGTTTCTTTCTCAAATATGTCTGAATGGTGCATGTGTGTCTGTACAGTTCCAGGTCTTCATAATGAAGAGGTGGTCAGGTGATTCAGGTGTTGCAGCATCTTCAGTTGCCCAACATCCTCCCAGATCATATTCTGCATGTTTAAAGTCTATAACACTGCCAATCTGAAGTTCTACCATTTTGCTTTTTATTTTGGTCAGTCCATCCTGAAAAAGGGAGTGCTCCTCTTCCTGACTTTTCTTCCATGTTTTCCCCAATAGAGGTTTTATTTTTTGGGAGGTTTTTCCACATCTGATTTGAGGGTCTAAGAACAGAAGGTGTCGTATATTATACAAACTGTAAAGCCTGTGAATCCAAATAGGTGATGTTTGGCTATATAAACTAGATTTACTGCTTTGGGGTTGTGTGCCTCCACAAACCAGTGAAGTTGCAGTTTACATACATGTTTATCCAGACTTATATGCAGTGAAGACTTAAAAAGACTACAATAAAAGATATGAATTGCATTTTTGGCAAAATTGAAGTTATGACTATATTGACATGTGTTTCTAGTGAGAAAGATGCTGTCTTCACTTGGAGACAATAGACAGAGAGCTTAGGTAATCTGGGCAGTGACAATCACCTGGAGTTCAGTGGCTTGCTGAGTCTGTACTAGTGAACGGTGTGGTCCATTGGTTGCGGTTACAGTTTTCACGCTCTCGTCACTGAGCTGTTTCCACCCACAGGTTCTGATAGGTTGTTTTTGTTTGTTCAGCATGGTTCCTTCCATCTGCACTGAACCGTGAACCCTCCGCCTACCAGCTCAGAGGACACTGACATTCAGTTTACACACAAACACACACGCCTTGTTCAGCTCACTCCTGGAAAATGATCCGAATAAAACCTTTAAACGGTAACTGAATAGCAAGTGGGAAAGTTTCACACCCAGCGTCACTGAGGGAGCTGTAACCACACCCGACAGTGACATGACTGCCACAAGGTGAGAAGGTTAACTCCTGGAGGTCAGCAAAACTGAGATTAAAACTAATCAAAATAATCTAGATTCAAGTGGAGCCGAAACTATTAACTGACAGAAAATTAATCGCCAAGTATTTTGATTATTGGTGCGTCTGTAAATCCTCTGTTCTCTGCTTCAGGCTTGGTAAATGAGCTACGTTTCTCAATTTTATATCGTTATGAACTGACGCTATTTGTTTGTGGAACAAAATAGGACATTTGAAAATGTCACCTTGGAAATAGTATCTGTCATCTTTCACTGTTTTCTGACATTTTACAGACCACTTATTGATTAATCATTAAAATAAATGTCAGTCCTAAACACAAGATCTATTTGCTTGTTTTTTTTCCATCACATTTGAAACTCTTCAACAGCGAGGGCGGTTTGCACAGATGTCACAGAGATACAGCATTTAGTTGGGTAGCTATTATATTACCCAAATATAGAACTGACCATTTGTGAACAGAGACAAGAGTTAGAGAATCCTGCTATGGAAGTGAATCCCTGCCAAAACATTTGAGGGTGCACTATCACACACAGTATAGATACCGGCTTTCATCAAACTCGATTTGACAGTTCTAGGTGAAAGGTTTTCCAATCAGAAGCTTTTTTTTCATCAAAGCCTTAAACAACTTATTATAAAATTCTGTTCCTAGATCAGTTTGAATCAGTTTAGGAACACCGCTCTCTGTTAGGATCAAAGCAAAAGCCTCTGTCACTTCTTTAGCGCCCTTATTTTTAATAGGTCTAACATATGCTTTCTTCATATGCAAACATCGATCACGGTCAGCAGAAATCTGTTTCCGTTATTAAAGGAGGAGACAGCCTGCATGTCGCAGAGATCGGCTTGAAATTGTTTGAGGGGCCTAGAGACGAACACTCTATTTCTCGGGAAATAAATCCTTACAGGCTTGTGTAAAGTGTATGCGTCCTGCTTTGCTAAAAATTGTTTGACATGAGCAATGTTTATTTTCTTTCCAGTCGTCTGTTCTAAGCCCCTGTGTAAAGCCTGCACGCCTCCGTAAGATCCGGGATGAGCCGGATCGTAATAAATTTTTTTCATTAAAGTCTCAAGTTTAGGAGCCGGGTGGGGGGCTTGGGGGTGGGACAAAGCTTCTGATTGGATAACCTTTCACCTAGAACTGTCAAATCGAGTTTGATGAAAGCCGGTATCTATACTGTGTGTACTATCCAATTTTCATGTGCTATTCAGCTTGAAACTCAGTTATGTAAAGCTCACAGGTACAGATTTGTAAGTGCAGAATCAGACGTGAGGGCGTAATCCCGGCCATGTGTGCACTGGTTTCTGAGTCTGCGCTTTCAGATTTCTCCACTGGGTTTTGTTTACAAGTCAGTGTGCCAAAATTTTTGAAAGTGCACAAAACAGATCGCAAATCAAAATTTGAGAGAGCAGAGGCAGGGATTTGTAAGAGACGATTCACACCGACAAACTTTCACACAAATCCCAATGGAACCTGAGAGCGCAGACTCAAAAACGAGTGCAGGCATGGCTGAGATTACGCAGACAAATCTGATTCTGCGCTTACAAATCTGTGCCTGCACACATTCATTTGCCGAGTTGCAAATTGAGTAGCACTCAAAATGTGGTTTGTGCTCCCACAAATGTTTTGACAGGAATTTACTTCCATATTCCTATTTTCATTCGCTGATAAAGGCCATGAGATGCAGTTGATTGCTCTGGAAAAAGCTAGTATGCAAACCTTGAATTAAGTGTTTTCCGTTAGTATTTAGCTATTTAGCGCCTGGTCAAGAGGTGAACCTGATATATAATTATTCATGGTTCAATTGAAACTAGCTGTGTGACTTTGATATGCAGTGTTAGAGCTCGATTAACTTCCCCTGAATAAGAAAAAACTGCTTTCAATGAGCCCTGAAAATAAAGCACTCTTTCAAAAACAGGCCCCCACATGCACTGTAATAAGGTGCATTAAAATGTTTTATAATGAAGATTTATGAAACTGTATTTTAATTAAAAGGAACCTTCATGCTTCAAGACTATAAGAAGAAATCAGAGCTCCGTGTTTGCTTGTGGGACTATTTTACATTATAAAAAGACATTTCTGAAGAAGCTGAGCTCTCACTCGTTCGTGACTTAATCATCTGTCTTTTCTCCTTTTTCCACCATTTTCCTTCTTCTTCATTGTCCTCTCCTTGCATCTGTGTGAGTGATGCTGGGATACGCTACGGTCATTGAATGTTACAGTAAGTCACCCCGACATTGAAAGACCCCTCTTCTTCAACACTCAAAATGGATCCCGTGTCTGCTGCTGGATCAGATAAGAGAGTGTGTGTTCAGCGTTCACAGGTCACGGGCTTGAGAAGGAGGAGGTGGGGGCGGCGGCTGCTTGGAGTGAGGCTGACGATTTGAGCTGAATGAGAAATCAGATGCTCTTTCTGCAGTGACTCCTCTGCTCCACTTTAAAACAATGTCTCTCAAAGTCTGGGTGAAGACACAGAGCTGGTTTGCAGGAAGATTAAAATGGATCCCTCAGTCAGTTTGGATAAAACTATGGCTCCAACATTTGAAGTCTGTATCACACTGCTGGATGCACTGAATTGTCTGTTTCTTTGTGGTTACTTAAATGTGATAAGGCTGTTCATGTTCCACTGGTAATAAAAATATACCACTGTGTCACCACATTTCAAAAAGGAAACAGTTTTGGCTGTGGGAACACAACTGCCTCCTGAATACAGTGTCTCTACACCTGAGACGTTTTCAGTACAGACACACACACACAAACAAAGAAGAGCCGAATCCTCTTCAGATCCAGAGGGAGACAATAGTCCAATATCCTGGCTATGAATATGACACAGCCTTCATTTGATGGCTTGTTTTTACATCTTAGACATGGGGTTTTGATTATCATTACTATTCAGTTCCTCTCTGCTGGTGGTCGAGTTGCATTGTGGGTAATGCAGGCAACAGGTTTTTGACCAAGAAGAAAGCATGAAATAAGTAAAGAGTTAAATACTATAAAGTTAAAGGAGGAATGCATAGAGCCTAACCTGTGGCACACTCCTTTAATGTTACCATCTAGTTACTAGGTGCAGCGCGGTTGTGATGCATGATGGGTAATGTAGTTGACTACCTGGTGGCAGTGTCTCCAGGCTGTGAACCTTGTCGTCAGAGCCGTGAGCTTTGCTCCGACTAGATGAGTCACTAGAACCCCACTCGTCCTGAAAGAGACAGAGCAAACACACAGGCACATCAGCATGGACACACAACCTGAAACACAGCAAGCTGGTACAGCTGAGACACATTATTCAAGGTGTTATCTATTGAAGATCTCTAAGCTACGTTGACATTACATACTGAAGTGACTATAATCTGTTTTTTTTTTCTGTCAGGTCTGATTTTTTTCCACAGATTTGTGAACAAAGCAAATCAGGTCTGATCATTTGCATATGTGGTCTAAGATCTAATTCATATCCGATCTCTGACCACGCCGGCACTGTCAGATCAGAATTCATGTTTTTTTAACGTCTCCCTCTTCGGCACATATCGCCTGTCATCATCATTCAGTGTTGGCCCCTCACAGACCGGTAAAATAAACAGCAGCAAAGGGAGTCAGTGGAGAGACAAGAACGTTTCACCATTTGTTCTGTTCAAACTTCTGATCACACCAAGGTGGAAGGAACATGTTGTAACCAAGCAGTTTACCTACATATTATTTAAGCACTCCTACAGCAAAGCCTTTAACTGATGAGAGCAGTCAAAAGTAACAGTGTGTAAGAAAGGTTGTTTTCAAACCCGAATGTCTTTTAGTCCATTTAGACAACAGGGTGGTCCAGTGAACATGATGCTCAAGATGCTGAACAATCAATGCTGTCTTTTAGCAAAGCATGAAATCAATAAACCAATCCATAGACATTTAATTGTATTCAGTCATCAACTCACTTATTCATCATTAGCCTGATAATTAGACTGAAGATCTTTTTTTGTTTCACATCAGTGTCCATTTAAATCACTGTGTGCAGTGATTCACCAATCTCAGCCAGGCTTTCACTCACTCAGCTGCTCCTTCTCTTCTCCATTCACCAGGTAATTCATTCATTCATTCCATCCCTACTTCAGTTCACCGAGAAACGCATTCAACCTGTCACCACTGACACAAAATGGACAGATGACTGAGCTCTCCCTCCTGTTTTCCGTCTATGTTACCACTGAAACCCAGTGGATCGATACACTGGGAGGCACAGCAATTAGTGCCATTCACTCACTGTCCAGACTGCTGGCCTTAACTTTAGAAAACTATTGTCCAGCTGTTATTTGCTCTGTAGCTCCCTTTCACCTTCAGCTTCTCCAAAATGCTTTATTGATCTGTTTTCTTTTCCACCTGAGGACAACCAATGACAGTCTGAGACCACCATACACAGTATTTAACCACTGACTGCTACACCACAGAGCTGTGGTAAAGGATAAAAAGCCAAAGACTTTCACACACTTTATGCTTTTGATGCCTTCTGCATTTCTTGCAAAATTATTGCTTGTTGTTTTGACTCTGTAGCAGCCTTTACATCCAACTGTTGTGGACACATCATCAGTCTGTTCAAAAACTGCCTCAGTTTTCCAGTGAATGAAAGATTAGACTGTCCAATAACACCCCACAAGTACATTTAAAAAAATCTTACATAAAATCTATTTCTATAAGTGTTCATGATGGGTGAGCGTGTGCACAGTCAGTGTAGGATGAAAACTAGTCCTGGCAGTATGCTCTCTGCAGAAACGGGGGAACAACATATTCTCAGGTAAAATAAAGCTCCAAACTGGCCTTATTGTGTTGTTTTGTCGAACAGGCTCTCGAGCTGACATTTTATGGCTTCTCTTCAAACTAAAACAGAACACGGCTCTGCATTTTGAGCTGGTTACAAAATCTTCCACTGATGTAGTTGATCGAGTGGAGGTTTCAAACTTCTGTCTCTGTGTCTTTCACTGCTTTTTGAGAGTCAGTAAACACGCAGTGAGCTTATGCATCTTTCACAGTGGGGAGAAAGTCTCTAATTGTGTAACACCACTGTAAGACAATTATAAGACCCTTAAGCAAAGATAGACACTACAGCCAAGGTGATTATCATCATGATTGGCATGTTCCCTATCTGTTCTGAGTCTCATCCAGCCTATAGAAGCAGTTGCAGGAACAGCGTTGTAGCAACTCAAAGCATCTGTGCTTGTGTGCAGGAAAGCAGACATCAGGGAAGGCCAGTAGATCTGTACCTTAATGCGTTTATTTCCTCTTGACCTCAACTTGTACTGCAACGTAGGATTCCGAGGTCAACACTATCAAGCATTGAGGGACATTTTGCTACTCCCTATTATGTCTCCCCACTCACTGATATTTTTAGCTTTTCTACATTTTGGAAAAGCTCAGTAAACTTTGTACTTGTGTGTCTACCAGGAGATTTTTGATAGATTTGATATTTTAAGCAGCTGTTCTTAATTTAGAGAAGAGGGAGACTATTTTGCTGGCAGACAGCTGGCTGATATTTTTGATAGCCTGCTGATGTTCTGTTAATTTATTGTGTGGAAAGACTATCAAAATAAAGTGGCACAGCTTTCTGTAAGAAATGCATCACTTCTCTTTTGTTAACATGTAGAATTTCATCTGTCCTTTGCTTTTAAACCCTCAAGACGCTCATGTAGAGCTGGTGCTGCGAGCAGGTCAGCTAGTAATTCGCCACTCTGCTTGTAAATGCTAGATATTTATTTCCACATTTACTTGTTCTAACTGCAGGAATTCATCAGTTTACTGTTTTTTAAGCAGGCAGGCGAGGAAGGAAAATGATGATGAAATGGGCAATCATGCTGCTGGGAGAAGAGAAAACAAGAAATAAATGATGAAAAAAGAAAAGTCAACCAGAGAAAGTGAAGGGAGAGAAAGGGGAATACTCCAGCTGCATCTGTGCAGCCGGCTTCCTGTCCAAACCCCTAGTGATTTGTGGGAATTGCAACCCAGCACAAATTGCACAGAGAGAGAAAGCATTAGATGATGACGAGAACAATCCAGTGCATCAAAGACTTTGTGATTTACTGACAAATGTTGGCTATAAAAATGACATATCGCAAACTGAAACACAATTTAAAAGGGTAACAGCAGATGCTGGAGAGGTGTCACATGAATGGCTTTAATTACCGCTTAGCGAAAATTGCCTCAGCCTCTTTCCTAAACACACATTTGCTTAAAACTTCACACACAGAGACATAAACAGTGGGTTAGTGTATTGGAACTACACACACACAAAATGTTCAGTTCTTCCTCCTTTTCCCCTGTACGTAGATTATGTTTAAAGAGATCATCTAATTCCACTCTAACACTCTTCTATTTACACTCTGTAGCACCTTCTTCTAAGTGCTTTTCATGGCTTCACCATTTCAGTAAATATTCTCAATATCTTGTTCACCAAGAGCCGGGGTCTGTCGGAGGTTTCTTCCGTTAAAGGGAGTTTTTCCTCCCCACTGTCACCAAGTGCTTGCTCAAAGGGGATTTGTTGGGTTTTCCCTCTGTAATAATAGTGATAACAGTAAGGTCTAGACCTTACTTTGTAAAGTGTCCTGAAATGACTTTTGTTGTGATTTGGCGCTATACAAATAAAATTTGATTGATTGATTACATTAAACAAGTTTCACAAAAATCTTGTATCTCCCAGAAAACTAAAAATAAAGTTCTGTGATTTGGGCTGCTCAACATGAAAAGGTCATGACGGACTCATCAGCAGATCAGTGATGTCTGAAAGAATAATTTGACAACTTGGGAACTACAGAAGAGCTAGATGAGAGACTGATACCACTCTGTATGGGAAACGTGAAGCTACAGACAGTTAGCTTAGCTTAGCATAAAGTCTGGAAATGGGGAAGACCCAGTCTCCAGCAACAATATGTCATGTGCATGCACGGAAACAACAAAGCTGAACCTGAACCTTTTTCTGCCTTTCATCCTATTTTTGTCTGTTACTTCAGTTTTCTATGTCACTTCAGCAGTTGTTTGCTCAGTGGCACTCCCAGGGGGTGGCCAGGGGGACCATGACCCCCATCCTAAAATTAATGACCACCCTATTGGCCCCACAGGCCCCAGTCACTAACTCTTTGCAGCACAAGAACTTAAAAAACTGACACACATTTAAAAAGTAACACATCTGAGTCGAACTGTGAAGGGAGCATTCGGAAGAAAAATTATTTTTGTGTATGATTTTGAGCTAAAACTACTGAAATGGAATGCCATGTTGGTTATCATCATTGAAATTATAAAAGCAATAAAGAAAGTGAGTAAGAAATCCAATGTATGTTGTTTTGCAATTGCATCAGAACTTTAGGTCACACATTTTGCATACATGATTCATTATTTCAGAATAGAGATAAACCTAGAATTAAAGCCACTTGTAAATTTTGACCTAGAATTTTGAGTTTTAAATAAACTGAGTTCAAAGCTATGATTCATAGAATGAAAGATACTTGCAAATAGTATGAAATAGGACATAAAAGAAACTCTTTTTTTATCAGCTAATAATTAATATTTATGTTTAAGCAACCCACACACTTGATTTATTGCTATTGATGCATCCAAATTGGAATAAATAATTAATGATTCCTTGACAGATCTTATGTGAATATCAAAATCTGGTATTCAACCAATTAATTAAAAAAAGATGCAGTTTATTTTACAATATAATATCTTTACCTTTTTATTAACTGAATAGCGTCAAATTCCTCTGTGCTATATAGTCTTTGTAGTGTGCCACCCCAAGATTTTCACTGGCCCCATATGACCTGCCCACTACACAATTTCTGCAGGTGCCACTGCGTTTGCTTAGTCTGCCATCTGATGTTCATGGCACACAGAGGCAAAAAACACACTTCACACACTCGCACATACTTCGGAGGCAGACATTTGTGTCTCGACGTGAGGCCAGCATCACTCCAGTTCTTTGGTCGACCAGAGAAGAGCAAAAGTACATCACAGAAATTCTCTATCAAGAGACGTAATAATAATAATAAAAATACTTCACAATGCTAGGTCTCTCTATAAAGGTGTTAAATATTAGTTTGAAGTTTAGCTCATTTTTGTTTTGCTTGCTTATCTTTCTCTCTGGTTTAATCTGCCTTTGTTAGGATTTCTCTCCTGCAGCAGTTGGTTTGTTTTCCTTGTCTGAGCCACCTAACGGCTCTTGTAGGCATGCATGCCCCTGCTATGTGCATTTATCTCAGTGCTTTCTTGTTGTGGGGCAGCATCAAGCATCTTACTGCACACAGAGCAACAAAGAATTTACTGTATATTCACAGTTGCTGTGAGAAAATGACTCCTGAAAGGTCACGAGCAACAGCCTCAAAATATGATAAGCACATGCTGAAAGCCGCTAGCAATGAACACAAATACTGAGGCTGTCGGAACCGATTTCAATATTTAGATTTCAGATGGATGTCAGCAGAGCAGAATGAATTTGAGACTACATCTGCCTGTTGCACATGTCAAAAACGGTAGTTTCTATTTTCTATTTTACAGCCGACTGTACCGAATGCACCGCAGGCTCCTTCACATAAACAGAATCCTGCTTCAAGTGAGTGATGTTTAAATTCTGTTGTAATTTTAGGTTGTTTTAGTCTATTTTTAGTCAGTTCACAGCCATTTTTATTTTCAATTTAGGAGCAATTACCAGGCCAATAAAATATGTTCTTGCTGCCAACTGAAGGATGTACGCGGGGCACAAAAGAGCTCTCGCACCCGCTGGTCTTATAATGGGATGGACTTTAAGCCCCAGACAGATCAGTGCAAGCATGTGTGTGCACGTTAACAAATATCAGCTCATATTTGTGTATGTTGGGGTTTGAGAGCTCACAAGCATTAGTGTGTCAGTGCAGTTACAGTTCTTTAATATGGGGCTTTCAGCAAAGTTTAATCAGTCAAACGTTTCTGTTTTTCATATTAATTGGCTTCACTCTTCTTGGACTGCAGTTTAGTGCTATTTAGCAGCTTTGTTGTTTACTGTACAAACAGGAATATGATGCCTAAAGATAATATACACATTATTCTTAACAGTGCATGTAGGCATTACACCAGTCAATTTGCAGTAAAACACAAAATATAAAGGAACTTCTACTGCAATGCATTTAAGCTGAACACGTTTACTTTGTTCTCAATTACACTGTTATGGCAGGAGTTTGAGCATGTTAGCCAGTTTAATGCTTACTGTGTCAGCATGCCAACATGCCAGTTAACACTAAATATAAATCAAATCAGGTTAATGGGAATAATTATCAGGTATTTGGTCATAAACTAAAAGTACTGGACAAATTCAAGGGACCAAATGACTGCAGCAGCTGGCAAGTCATTACCAAAGATGTAACAATTCATCCTGACAAGGACACAAATGCCATGAAAATTCATCCAGTGGCTGTTGAAGTGGCTGGTAAAGGTGCTAGGTAAAGCAGTGCATGTCTGTAGCATATTTAATTCCTGTCAATTGCACTAGCATGGTTGAAAACCTAAGATCAAGGACGGGCATTTTACCGAAAAGTACCAAAAGAAATTTAAGAAACTAAAACTGGATTATTAAAAATTAAACTACAGAACCCCCTCGTCCGTCAGCTCCTCCTAAGCTGTCTAATCTTCAGAGTTCATGAAAAGCTGTTAAAAAAAACAAACTCGCTCATGGGACTTTTGTGGTTCTAACAAGCGTGTGTAGATGTGAACGAGTGTCAAGCTACATGTCACATGGTCCATCAACAAAAAGGCAAGTACAGCTTTGTTTGCTGGAAGGCAACAAACAAACTGGAAAACAAAAACAACCCATAACCTCGGTCTCCAGTTCAATACCCACATCCTCATAATATATCAGCAGGGAAACTGAATTAGGGACATGGCATGTATTATGAACAAAACTGTGACATCTTCATCAGCATGAGACTCTGTGAGACTACATGAACGTGTTAATGTCCCTGACTCAGGCTCCCTGCAGTGATGCTTTCCTCTTCGGCTCGCGCTGCACGTTGTTTATCCAGGAGAAGAAAGAATCTAGAGCAAGTCGTTTGTTCCCCACTCTTTAATCACAGCTCGGTGTCCTCGGGCCACACATGCACACACACACACACACACACACACACGCATATAGCTTCTTCTGGCAGCAGTTTAACATGAAAGGAGTGAAAGTGGTAAAAAACAGCCACAGCTGGGACGTTGCTACACACCGACTAGGAGGGGGGGGATGCAGATGAAGGGTTCTGCCATTTGGGCTCATATTATTGTGCCTCCCAGCAAAGCTCTCCAAGTGATACCTTGTTGAGGTTGAACTGAAACTGAGACTGAGACTGTTGTGGCACTGTGCCAGCAAACTTTGTTATAATGCTGTCAAATTATAGATGACTGAACTTTTCACCTGTGAACACACTCACTTTCCCATTTTGCCCAACTTCATTTCATTTTATTAGTTCTCTTCTCCCTGATTTTGGACTCAGATCTCTACAGCACATTGTCCCTACGACACCTGCACTGATAAGTTCTCATGTTGTACCGTTTCCTCTCCTCTTCCTTCTGTTTCTTCATCATTTGCTAAGGTGATGGCTTGAATTTAAATGCATTTCCTCAAGACACGGCAGTGTCCAAACTCCTATCTACTCACCATTGTGGGGGCTTTCTTTAGTCGCATGAATTCAATCCCCCATGACCCTACCTGGACTCCACCCACATGTTACAGTCTTTCATTGGACTTGCTGTGAAACTAGATATGACAAAACCTTGTTAATATAACCAGCTTTGACAGTGAAACTTGAAAACCCTGCAGCAAGACTGAAAAACAGTCTCTCTGGGCTCTGCAGTTGGTACAAGATCACACCTTTGCAGCAGGACAAAGGAAGGGAGAACAATGGCTCATGTGTCTTACACACCGCTGACTCCGGTCATGTTCATCTGTGATCAGCTGTTTTGACCAGTTAGTATTTACTGTAAGTCATGTGGTTCCAAAGAAGGCGCCTGGAATCCCTTTTATTTCCAGAACATTGATGGATCCTCACACACACTGGACTAAAACAGACAGACACACAGGACTTCATCCTAACCAAGTTAACAGCCTGTACATACATCTGAACACGGAGCTTACAGTGCCATTCTCTTGACATTCAAATGTGGAGATCTCCATGTTACAACAAACACAGTAAGATCCATTTAAAGGCTGAGCTAGATCTCAAATTTCCCAGTTGAATCCCAATATCTTTTTGTTAACACGCTCATATGCACATGTGGTGCTGCGGGCCTCCATCTCCCATGTGAGGCTTACAGTAGTTATAGCATCTATACCAGCAGAAACAGGAAGCTGGAGAGAAAATTAATCTCTCATTTAAAATTTATGCCTAAGTGAGATCATGATGCTTCTGGTTAAAGTCTCTAATTTTTCATCATAGCAGCTTTTGAGAAACTCTACTTGATCTTGGAAAGTTATCTCATTATCCAGCTACTCCTGCTAAACACTGCTGATGAGAAATATTATAGGTCATTGAACTCATCATTCCCGCTTGGCAAACATGCAAGAGCCTTTCTTGGAAAGCAAGCTGAAGCGAGAGACAGGAACACTGAAAATGACAAGAAGCAGAGCTAAAAGATGCAAGAGTCAGCCAATGGGAGATGCTACATATATTTTCACATGACAGTAGCCACAGACAATCACTTCACAGTGAAGGACATTTACCCTCTGGTGTCCTGCAGGCAAGCAGGACAAAAAAGTCTTAAGAAAAGGAGTGAATTTTATTATATGAAACTAAACACCAGCACTCCAAACAATATTAAAACAACTTTCTATAAGGAGTCTTTTTTTTTTCCTGTGATGCCTGTGACCTATTCTGCCGGAGAGAAACAAATCAATTAGGCTATTTAAGATACAATTATGGATGTTACTGGTTTAGGTGATGCGAGGCATCTTTGGAAACTGATTAATTTTATAACTCACAAAGAGCCAATAAACAGAAAAGGAAATCAAACCGTCCCTTGATTTGTCTTTGAACATATGCAAACTCTAATAAAAACACCGGCACCAGTCAGGCCTTTTACCGCAGTACAATAATATTTATACAATAGCTTAGAAAAACTACAGCTATGATTCCTACTACTGTTCTAGCACACAAAGCAAGGACTAAATCAACCAGGAAACTAAAAATAGGCCAATAAATTCCATGTATAAATCTTTCACTCAGTGCCGTAAGAGAACGAAGCTTCAAGTTGTTGAGTCATCCAGTCCTGGATATAAAAGCAGAACTGCTCTGTCTGTTTATCTCTCTCTCTTTTAATAAGACATGACAAAGGTGGAAAGGTATCCAAAAAATCACAGAAGTGTGTCAGACACAAACACACACACACACCCCCGCTGCAGCATGGCTGCAGGAGACGCCCGCTCGGAGCAGCTAATTGGGCTGCATTTAACTTCAAAATACTGTCACTCCATAAAGAGAGAGAGAGAGGGGAGAGAGGGGAGGACAGAACAATCCAAAAAGTTCACTGGATTGAGAATTCAGACTGAAACTGAGCAAACTGTGACAAGTCTCACCAGGGTGTGTGTGACTGTGTGTGTGCAGGCCAGAGAAGGAGAGAGTGAGAGAGTCACTCAGGGTGTAAGATGGCTCAATGGAGTAATTGTGTTTGTTGGCTGTCTTCCCAAAACCCCATCTGCAGCTGACACACACACACACACACAGAAAAACACATGCAAAGAAAGATGAACACCCCCTCCCCACACACACACACACACAGTAAAAATCTAATTATCTTCAGTTCCTGGTTTTTATTTACACAAGTTGCACTGGGTAAAATCTGAATCGGCCCAATCAAACATGTCCAATAAGTCCAGAAGCAAACTAGTAAACTTTCACCACATTGCAGGAAAAGCATTTACTACTGTACATCTGCTGCTCTAACAAAAGACTTTTTGCTGGAAAGACTCAATTAATTAAGTTGAAATTTCAATGATACAAAGTACAAACAGAAGTGCACAGAAAATGTAATGGAACATCCCAGGAAAAAAAACTGGGTTTGGAGCATTTGAGCCTTCTGCAGCTGCAGCTCAAAAACAATTTGGAGAAACGAGGTGAACTACTGGCTACTGTTACATAAGCAAAGTATATTTTCCTGTAGCTGAAACAATTAGTTGATTATTTTGATAATCAAGTCATTGTTTAACATGATTCAACCAAAGTTCTTTTCAGGCTAGAGGCTGTCA
>NW_018127890.1:504821-506478 GCF_001952655.1 Monopterus albus | reverse complement strand
TTGCCCCTCCCATCATGTCCTGTTTCCTAGTGACCACGTAAACTACAGATGCCTGGTTGTGACAAACTGTACAAAATGCAGTTCAGTCTGAAGCTAGTGTTAGATGACTAATGAGTATGTGTGTCAGTTCAGTGGAATGCTCTGGTTACTGCCAATGTTACACAAAGCTCAAATTACTCCCAATTACAAATCATATTAATTCAATACAAAGGTAAAACCATAACCATGTTAGGTCGCTAATGTTAACAAAATAAACTTAACTGCCCAGAGCTCCTCCATGGCTGTTTGACATGACTACTGGTGGCTGGAAAACCCTTCTTCTGACCTTGGCTAGGTGGCAGGCGGGGCTGATTTATGGACCGTACTTTGACAACACAGGGTGGAGAAGCTGGAATAATAACAGGAGGGCTGTAGGCAGCAGAGGGTCATGGAGGGGGGTGTAGCTGAAAGACACCATCCCTTTATGCCATTTTAAAGCAAAAATACCAAATATTTTAAGGCCGTAGCTTCTTGTATGCAACCGCTGATTTCTTGATGATAATAAATTTAGTCTTTTAATCTTTTATTTCGTTTTACTTTGACATTGTAGCTGCGCTCATGTGGTACTCTGGAACAACTCAGAACAAGATGAACCATTCCTGACCTCACAATCACAACCCCCCTTTCAAAATATCAAGAAATGAAACAATTATTTAACATTCACTACATGCTAACAGAGGTGGAGGTTGGGAAGGTACAACCTGTTCAGAGAGACAGATCGTGGTCATACGTGATTGGATAACACATAGAACACTAGGAAATAACTTCCATGCCTCCCAGTGAATGGCTCCATTAATCACCAGTTAATATAATTCTTTGTTCCTGCCATAACTTTTATATTAAGTTAAAAATAATTCATCATTTGTGCTTTGACTACAGATTTTACTTGCACAAGTTGTAAATAATTTTTTCCATTAATTAATAATTTAGTTCCCATCATAATTTTTAAGAATTCAAGGCGATATCTGTAAATTACATTGGTTTTTCTAAGATGTCAAGATATTAAGTTTGATTTGATTTGATTTGATTTATTCTTTCAAACATGTAACGACAGTCAATCTGTCAATACACATAATTTCACACATATCCACAAATGCATTATCAATTTGCTTATACCTAGTACATGCTTGAATGGAGTAGGAAGAAGTCAGACTTATCCAGTCCTACCCCATAACATCATCTTACCATCATTGGTTTGCAAGCAGTATTACTACATAGATAATTTTGTTCTACACCACGCTAGTGATATACTAAAAAATATTACATAGTGTTAACATTCTTACACCACAACCACAATGTTCCATCTAATTAATCATTAAGCCTGTTCTTGCATATATCTTGATTGACACATACCTTTATATTTATGTTTAAACTCATCAATTCTATTACTATTTTTTATGTCTACACTTAAATTATTCCATAGTTTTACCCCACTTATGGAAATACAAAATCTTTTTTTGGTTGTACGTATAACATGAATTTTTAAATTTAACTGACCCCTTAAATTGTATCCCCCATCCCTTTCATTAAATAGTTTTTGAATTCCACCAGGTAATAAATTGTTCCTGGCTTTATACATAAACACTGCAGTCTTATATCGCACTAAATCAAAAAAATT
>NW_018127890.1:499698-503605 GCF_001952655.1 Monopterus albus | reverse complement strand
AAAATCTCAATTAATTTGTTCTTATATGACTTATATTTTTCTTCCGTCTTCTTTGATCTGTCCTTTATGAATCCCTTATACAACACATTCTTGTTTTTTACATGCATTCTGTAATCCCTTACTTATCCACGGTTTCCCACTGTAATTCCTTTTGTTTTTATACTGCTTACGAGGACAGTTCCTGTCATATAAGTTCATGATATAAAACATAAAATACAAAGCTTCGTACCTACAATATTTAAACATTATGGTTGAACACTATTAAAGCCCTTTTTGAATTCACCCCTACTGTTTATAGTGGTACATTCAGTTACATAGTTGTATCCCATATCTCTACAATACTAACTTCTTTTTGGAATTAGGTAAAGCAGTGCTCTGTTATTCAGAACAGTACACTGCTGCTATTTGATATTTAGTGCACACACTTAACATTTATCTGAAAAGCGATTACAAGGTTTCATTTTCTCACTAACAGGATAATGCATTTCAAATGGAGTGGGCATAAGTATCAGGAGGGAATAATCAGTGGAGGGAACAGTCAGAGGGGCGACCTTGCCGTCTTTGACCTGTTAATGACGTTGGTAAAATGACGAGTGAGACCTGTCCTTTAGGTTGGTGTGCTTTCCAGGACAAAAAGTCATCCCTGCCTGTCAGTCATAGCTCAACAGAGAAACAGAGCTCAGGGTCATGGTGCCGGTTACATGCAAACATGACTTAAAATGTAGGTAGAGCGATATCAGAGACAGGACCTTCTGTGTTTCTGCCCAGGAGTGCAGAAGGGCATGAAAGAGCATCAAAAGACGGAGATAAAAAGTGAGAAAGAATGCTAGAGAGTAAAGTTGATTTGAAATTGTTGACAGAAGCACTAAGAAGATCTGTGAAGGTGAAAAAGGGAAGGGGCTCAAGACAACTGTAACACCTCTGTAGGCATCAAAGAGTCAAAAACTGACACCATCCATCTGTTTTTGGCTGTTTATCCAGAGTGGAGTCATGTTGAGAGCAGTCCAGATGAGCCTCCTGTTCAGCACCCTGTCATAAGTTTACCAAGAAGGCTGAGCAGTGTGATAGTCTGGTTACTGGCACACACCACTGGTCCCCCTCTTTGAAGATGGGAACCACCACCCTGGTCTGCAAGCCCACGACCTCTGCATGACACTAAAAAGGTGTATAAGCCAAGACAGCCTGACCATGTTCAGAGCCTTCGGCACCACACCTACAGTGTTGCTGCTGTCGAGCCTCTGCCACAGGTATTGACGCGTCAGAGGTTCTGCTCTACCTGCTGATCACAGTCTGGGTCTGTCTGCTCTTCCTGAGAGTTTGCCAGAATGTCCTTGAGTTTTAAGGTCAGTTAGTGGAAGAAGTTCTCAGATCCTTTACTCAAGTACTTAAGTAAAAGTACAAAAGTATTAGCATCAAAACATATGAAAAGTAAAGGTACTCATTATGCAGAATGGCAAATTTAACATGAATGTATATCACAATATTGGATTATAATTACTGATGCATTAGTGTGTACATCACGTTTTAAGTTGCAGCTGGTAAAGTCTTATAGTCAGTCTTACAGTCATGCTGTATTTTTTTGTATTAATCAGGTTCTGAAAAGTAACTAGTAACTAAAGTTCCACCACTGATCATCTGCATTGTAAAATGGACAGTCTGAAAACAAAAATGTCACATTTCATTTCCTGAAATCTTTTACAAATGCCAGATTTTCAGGCGGCTGTAACGATGACACAGTTTTGCTGTTTAAACGTTATTAATTCCCCACTGGTGATCTGTGGGAGACTGAGAATTATTTTGAACAAATGACTCCTGATAATTGGCAAGTTCAGATTCAATTCTTAGGGAAGAGAAAAGTACTGCTGGAAAGGCTGAATGAGGGAACGCAAAACAAAACAAGTCAAGGAGGAGGACAGAGGAGCAGAAGAGACTTGTCAAGAGCAGGAGGGTGAAAGATGAGGCGGGGAGGAAGATGGGGCGAATCACCTGAGCGTGTGAGCAGAGTGGAAAAGTAGGTCAGCGTGGTGGGATGGTGGGGTGCACAAGGTGGGGATGTCAAAATCCCTAATTCTGTTGTACAGACTCTGATTTCTTCTTGCTTTAAGAGGTTCTGCCCTTTGGGAAGCGCTTTCATTAAATTATTGTGGGAAAATGATGGTGATTTGTGAAAATTATAGCTCTTGGTGTTTTTTTTTAAGAGAAAACAATGAAAACTGTGTTTTGCACAAAAAAGGCATAAAGATGGACGTACAACTGTAAAGAGCTTTTCTATGCATTGATGCACACTCGGAGTGATTTCGCACTATTTCACACTCACACACCAATGCGACAGCCACTGGGAGCAACTGGGGGTTCAGGGTCTCGCTCAGTGACACGTTGACATGTGAACAGCCACAGTCGCCCAGAAGATCAAACCGCTTTGGCAAGATTTGCATTGATTAACGGTGAGACACAGCACTGAAAAACAATAGCACCACACGGCATGTTTCTTCACATCTTATGAGCATGTATTTGTGTGTGTTTGGTTGGAACAGCTTTAAGTGTATAAGTATTTTCTTTCCCATACAAAAAGAACAGCTTTCTGTGAGCCAACAAAGGAAGGTGTGTGGTTTTTGTTTTTTGTGAATGACTGAGTATGTGGCCATTTGTACGTATAAACATCTTGTCACCCACATTGTGAGTATGTGGCAGAGTGAGTGCCTGTGTTTTACCTGAGCCTGTACATGACTGTACAGGCTCAGGTAAAACGAGAAATCTGAGAAATGAGAAACCAAATACAGAAATATACATATACTGTACAACCTTTGTTTTGAAATTTAAGCACCTGCGTATACTAAAGCACACATGCCGAAACCCACTGTTACTTATTAATGGATAAAGACAGACTCCTGTTTGGACATAAAGCAGACTCGTTCTGTTCTTGGCCTGGCACCAAAAACATCCTCTGCAAGTACAAAAGCAGCCTCACTACATTACACACAACCATTACACCATGCTATAGATTGAGTGCCTGTTGACTGACAACATCTGGAGGTCAAATCTATGACCCAGTGGGTGTTATTCATGACTGCACAATGTGGGCGACAAGATGTTTATACGTACAAATGGCACAACTGCTGAAACCTGCTGTGTGAAATAATATTCAGCCAAGTTCTTCCATTATCCCTCTCTTACTAAATCACACTACTCATTAAAAAGGGTGGCCTGGCAATTCAAGGTGATACTTCAGCAAATTTGGAGCACTAGCAAGAGAAAGACTGGTTCAAATCAGATCAGCAGAGACAGAGACGGGCTTAGGTCACGTTCACACACGGGCCACCCTGTGTGAAAAATGCAGCCATTCTAATTCATTTGAATGGGGGATGGTAACACACGGGGCGTTCTGCCAAAACTGGTTCAAGTTTTCAATCTGGTTCAACGTCGTCATCCAGCAGCACTGGCTAGTCACATACATACCAACACAAATTCCTGCTTACAACATGAACACTGTATTTCTGCTGTTTACCTCAAGATCATCACGACAAAACATGAAACACCTCTTGCTGTGAAAACGTCCAGAGCTGTAACACCCTGTCTGTGAGATTCACCAACCACTGTGCTGTGTTTTGGGATCTCATAAGATTTAAACACACAAATTTGCTCCTGTAACTTCCCAGACTGCATTTCACTGTCTCACTGGCACATGACACAACATAACCCCACCACTGCAGCGCACTGCATTTTTTTCCATGCAGGACAAAATGTCAGTGTGAATACTGCGGTACAATTCCTAATATGGGTCAAGCTACAAAACACTGGAGCCTAAAAATACCATGATGCAACTTCTTTACAGCCATTCTGTCTGATATATACCCACAATCCCAATTTGTAACTGTTCAGGAAACTCCTCTTTAAATCTGTTTACACA